>NC_091586.1:27884271-27889271 GCF_042767895.1 Penaeus vannamei | reverse complement strand
AGTCTTTCGCTCGACACCGAACGGAAGCAGAACGGCGACAGCGTGAGGGAAATGAGGTGTGAGGAAGCCAGCTGTGAGATGGGTGAGGTTCTGGCGTGAGGGAATCCCCAATACTGCCTCCCCCTCCCCCCCCACCTACCTTCTTGGTTGCCATTCCCCCTCCCCCTACCCCCCTTCCTCCGTAGCTCGTCTTCTCTCCTTGGTAGTCCCTCTCCCCCATCATTCGTTGCTCCTCCCTCCCTCCTCATTCGTTGCTCCCATCCTTCCCCCCTCATTCGTTGCTCCTCCCTCTCCCCCCTCATTCGTTGCCATTCTCTCCTCTCCCTCCCTCATCTGTTGCCCCTTCCTCTCCCCCTCATTCGTTGCTCCCTCCCTCTCCCTCCCTCATTCGTTGCCCCTTCCTCTCCCTCCCTCATTCGTTGCTCCCTTCCCTCTCCCTCCCTCTAAATTCGTTGCTCCTTCCTCTCCCTCGCTCCTTCGTTGCCCCTTCCTCTCCCCTCCCCCATGATAGTCCCTCCCTTCCCCCTCCTTGTTAGCCCCTCCCTCCCCCCCTCCATGATAGTCCCTCCCTCTCCCCTGTCCTTGGTATCTCTTGTAGTTTTCCTTCTCCCCCTTTCTCTCCTCCTTCCTTGTCTCTCTTCTCCTCTCCCCCTCTCCCTCCCTTCCTTCCTTGTCTCTAATTCCCTCCCCTTCTATCTCCTCTCCTTTCCATTCCCCTATCTCTATTCCTCTCTTCCCCCACTCCTCCCCCGTTCCATGTCTTTCCCTCTCCCTACCTTCCCTTTTCCTCCTCTCTTCTCCCTTTCTCTCGCCGTCTCTTCTCTCATCCTCTCTCTCTCCTTCCCCTTCCTTCATCTCCCTTTTCTCTTTGTCTCTTCTCTTTCCTTTTTATCTCCTTGTTCGTCTCTCCTCTTCTTCCTCTTTTTACTCCTTCCTTCCCCTTTTTCCTCCTTCCTTTATGTACATATTAGCTAAAAACAATAATAACAATAGTGATGATGATGATAAGTATTATAACAATAATAAACAACAACAATAATAATAATGACAACAAAAATGATAATTATGATAGTAATTATGATATTACTACTGATGCTAATAGTTATTATCATCAATATTAATATCAAATATTATCATGATGATGATGATGATGATAATGATGATGACGACGATGACGATGATGATGATTGTGATAGTGACAATGACAATCATGGTAATAACATAATAATCACAATCATAATAATATTAGAAAAAAACATCACCATTAATGACAGAATCATCAGCAGCATAAACAAGAATGATAATGATAATCACAACAATCACAACCTTAATAAATTGAACAACCCCGCACCAGTAACAACACAATCATAACCTTTCTTCGCATCCGAAAGGGGAGAAGGAGGGAAGAGGCGACACGAAATGAATAAATCAGAGATAGAATAATAAAAGGAGGGGAGGGGATTGAGGGAGAAAGGGAGGGAGGGGGGGGGTGGAGAATTTAACACCCCCAAAAATGCGTTTAAAATGTGGGAAAATGTACAGTTTTCGTTCAAGAATTGTTCTGTGCTAGAATTCTTACTTCCGGTCGCGAGAAATAGTTCTTAAATTTGTTTGTGTGTTTACGACCTCCTGGCTGGCGAAACTTCTGTGTCCTTGTTGTTGATTTTGTTCCGAGGGTTGTTATGCGGTTGTTAGCGTCCGTGGCGTTCGTGTGTTGTTTTTGTTGTTGGTTCTAAGCTTTTAATTGTGATTGTTATTGTTGTTATTGTGCTTGTTCTTCGTGTGTTATTATTTTTGTTGTTTGTTCTATGCTTTGTGTGTTGCTAATTGTTATTGTTTGTGTTGTTTTTGTTGCTTGTTGTTGGACCTTGTTTGTGCATTGATTGTGATTGTTATCGTTGTCTTTGTTAATTGTCACTATTTAGGTTACTATTGTTGTTGTTATGACTGTTTTTGTTTGTGCATTGCTAGTTGTGATTGCTATTGTTGGCAATGATTGTATTTGCTATAGTTTGTGTCTTCGATTCTTGTTTGAGTTTTATTAATACTATTGTCATCACTTTTCATTTTTCCTGTTTAAATATCCTTTGGTCAATGTTGCAGTTTCAATCTGTTACTATTACTATTAGGTATATATTACTATTATTACTATTACTGGTATTACTATTACTATTCCTGTTATTGTAATTACTATTATTACTATTGCTACTATTCCTATTACTATTAATGTCATTAGGATTTTTATTATAAGTAATATCATTATTGTTCTCCGTCACATTATTACTATTACTGATTTTATATGTTATAATCATTATCATATATTTTTTCATCAACATTATTATCATCACTGGCTTCACTACCATATACGTATGTTTATGAATCTCCTATGGGTTCCTCGTCAGACTTAATTAATTCATTTCGGTTATTTCTTCCGCCTGATGAGGAGATCTTGACGTGTTCGAAACGTGAAGATTTATTTTCTGGTTTAGAGACAGCTTCCTATTAATATTGAAAATACGTTACAGAATGTTTTGATTTATTTTTTTCTTTTTTACAAACTGGTAATGCCTTTTGAGGTAGAATACAGAGAGAAATCACCTTTGAAAAAGAAATGAATGAATGGATCCGAAAAGAATAGTTAAGTTTGGAGGTGTGTACATTTTTGTAAAATATTTGACATTTCACTGAAAATGTTATGCACCAACAGCGACAAATGCGTAAATATTTACGGTTGTAGATATGTGTAGAGGCTACTATAATATAATACTATATAATGCATTCTCGAAATGTAAGATCTCGAAAGTAATAACTTTATAATAAAAAAAATCGCTTATCAAAAATACTTCCAAAATATACTACATGTAATAATAATACTAATGATAATTATGATAATGATAATGATAATAATGACAACAACAAATATAATAAGAACAATAATAATAATAATAACAATAATAATGACACTGATAATGGTAATAATTATAATAAAACCACCACCAACAATAATAATAATAGTAAACATAACAACAACAACAATAACTACATACCACCAACTCCCAACTTAAAGAAAAATCAACTCAGACACAGACAAGAACTCCTGCGCGGTCTTGTCCCACCAGGATGCCCCAGATACCAAAGGCATGAACAGGTACCCATATGAGAAGATCCCCCACGTTATATTCCACAAAATCTCACGCCTTTAGTTGTGTTATAACACTGACGGCAACAAGCAAAATCTGGCAGGGTTAAGTGACTAGGGTTGGGTACAGGGTATGGGAGGGTAGAGGGTAGAAGGGTATGGGGGGAGAGGGGGATTAGACACGTGTATTGGGGGTGTAGGATAAGTATGGTGGATAAAGAGGGAGGAGGGAAAGGTGAGAGGAGGGTAAGGGTATGGGCATGGGTATGAGGCAATAGGGGGAGGGGAGAAAGAGTATAAGGGTACAAAAGGATGCAGGGGGAGGGAGGAGGGGTAGTAAGGGAAGGAGAAAAGGAGGCAGGAAGGAGGGAGGAGGGGAAGGCGGGTGCGAAAGGAGGTGGCAGTGAGGGGGAGGGGAGAGGGTATAAGGGTAAGGGCATGAGGCAGTAGGGGGAGGGGGAGGAGGGGTATAAGTGGTATGGGGTACAGGCAGTCAGTGAGGATAGTGAGGTAAGGGGGAAAGGGGGAGGGGCATAAGGATTGTGTAGGGGAAGGGGTGAGTGCATAAAGGTAAAGGTGAAGAGGAAAGGGTACTTGAGAGGGGGTAAAAAACCATGGTTACAGTGGTACAAAGGTGGGATAGTTAAAGAGAAAAGAGGTGGGTAGGGGAATGTGTGGAGGCACATGGAGGTAGAAAGGAAAAGTAAAAGAACTTAGAGACAAGGAGGGGGGTATGGTGTAGTACCATGAGGGACAAAGAGGGTAGATAGAGTAGCATAGAAGGGGTATAGTGAGGGGAGGGAGAGGGTAGAGGGGAGGATGAAGCAGAAAGAAGGCAGATGCGAGTGAAGAGTGAGAAGGAGGGAAGAAAGGCAATGGACGAAGTGAATATAACAGAGGAAGAAATAAATAAGAAGTGCTGAGAAGAAATTGGGGAAGAAAGGGAAGGGAACAGACCATGAAAGGGGTCACTCTAGTGACGTAAAACTAAAAGAAGAAAAGAAACAAGATGACAAAAGAAAAGAAAAAAATCTTTCTGGAACGACTATCCAAGCTCACAACCGTTACACCTAAACGACCACTTTTAGGGCAGCGAACGACTCCCCCCTCTCCCCCTCCCCCTCCAAGCAACATATGAGTGCCCCGTACAAGCCACCTCCTCTGACTCCCCCACCTCTCAACACCTCTCTGAAGTTGCCGTGGGTCCCAAACAAGGTCAGCCACAACTGAAACAATGGCGAAGGGGGGGAGGCACAGAGAGGGGCACGTGGAGGATAGAATAGGGGAGGGGGAGGAGGGCATGGAAGGGGGAGGGGGGCACGTGGAGGATAGATAGGGAGGGGAGGAGGGTAGTTGGAAGTGAGGGAAGTGGTGGGCAGGAAGTAGGCAATGAGGAAAGGGAAAGGGGGCACAGAAGGGGGGGCTTGGGTAGTGGACACCAGGTGGGCAAGGCGGGTAGAGTTTAAAATCAAAAGTGGGGTGGAGGGGGGCTCTCGAAGTTCAGGAAATACCAAGGGAGGGGTTTCCATTAGTATTTTTCCTCGTCGTTATGTCATTGACGAGACCAACCTCCTCTCATCAACACCCTGTTCCTCGCTGGGCCAAATATCTCCTATTCTAGAAGCCAAAACGAAGAAAATAATTTACGTATTTAATTATCATCCGATTTTCGATTGGGTGTGAATATCAATTCATTAAAAACAAATTGTGTAAAAGTTTTTTTTCGAGATGGGAGGAGCGTCCAGCGTGAGAGAAGAGATATAGACTGCTTGCGCTGCCACTGAAATGCCGTTGGTATATCCATTGAGGAGGGTCGTCAGTGCCAAGCCCGTGCCAAGCTGTTGTGGACGAGAATCTAGCG
>NC_091586.1:27876771-27879271 GCF_042767895.1 Penaeus vannamei | reverse complement strand
TTTCTATTCTTTATTTTTTCTTTCTTTCTTTCTTTCTCTCACTCTTTCTCTTTCTCTCGTCCATTCTCTCAAATCACGTTATGTCCTTCATCTATTTATTTTTTATTCTTTATTTTTTCTTTCTTTCTTTCTTTCTCTCACTCTTTCTCTTTCTCTCGTCCATTCTCTCAAATCACGTTATGTCCATCATCGAATTTTTTCTATTCTTTATTTTTCTTTCTTTCTTTCTCTCACTCTTTCTCTTTCTCTCGTCTATTTCTTTTTTATTCTTTTATTTTTTCTTTCTTTCTTTCTTTCTCTCACTCTTTCTCTTTCTCTCGTCCATTCTCTCAAATCACGTTTCATCATCAATTTTTCTATTCTTTATTTTCTTTCTTTCGTCCTCTCTCTTTCTCTTTCTCTCGTCTATTTCTTTTATTCTTTTATTTTTTCTTTCTTTCTCTTTCTCTCCTCTTTCCCCTTTCTCTGTTAAAATTTTCAAATCACGTTATGTCCATCATCGAATTTTTTCTATTCTTTATTTTTCTTTCTTTCTTTCTTTCTCTCACTCTTTCTCTTTCTCTCGTCTCGACGTTTGACCCCCTGTGGTGATATGACTCGCTCTTGCCCTCTTGGTCTTTTATTTTCTTACATTTTTGTTTGTTGTTTTCTCTTTTTCTGTGTTTTCTCCTCTTTTTTCTCTCCTCTCTATCTTTCTGTTGTTTCATTGTTCTATTTTTTTTTTTTTTTTTAAATTTCGTCTTTCTTTTTTTCTTTTCTTTTCTTGCATTCCTCTCCTTTGTTTTGTTGCTTTTTTGTCTTTCTCCCCCTTTTCTTTTCTTTCCGTCTCCTTTCTTTACTACTTCCTCTCCCTATTTCCCACTTGCTCTTCCCTCCTCCCCTCTCTCTCTCTTCTTTCTCCTTTCTCCCTTCCCTCCCCTCCTCTCTCTATCCTTCCCTCCCTCCCTCTCTCTACCCTTCTCTCTCCCTCTCTCTATTCCTTCCCTCCCTCTCCTTTTTCCTTCCCCTCCTCCCTCTCTATCTCTTCTCTCCCTCCCTCCTCTCTCTTATCCTTCTCTCTCCCTCTTTATTCCTTCCTCCCTCCCTTTCTCTATTCCTTCCCTCCTCTCCTCTCTCTTTACTCCTTCTGTCCCTCCCTCTCTCTTTCCCTCCTCTCCTCCTCCTCTTTATTCCTTCCTCCTCTCTCCCTTTCTCTCTTCTCTTCCTTCTCCCTCCTCTCTCTATCCTTCCCTCTCTCTCTCTACTCCTTCCCTCCTCCCTCTTCTATCCCTTCCCTCCCTCTCTCTCTCTATTCCTTCTCTCTCCCTCCCTCTCTTATCTTCCTCTCTCTCCCTCTCTCTATCCTTCCCTCCATCTCCCTCTCTCTATCCTTCCCCTCCCTCTCCTCTCTTCTTCCTTCCCTCCCTCCTTTTCTTCTATTCCTCTCCCTCTCCTCCCTTTATCTTCCTTCCCTCCTCCCTTCTCTATCCTTCCCCCTCTCCTCCCTTCTCTCTATCCTTCCCTCCTCTCCCTCTCTCTATCCTTCCTCCTCTTTCTCTATCCTTCCCTCTCCTCCCTTCTCTCTATCCTTCCCTCCTCCCTCTCTCTTATCCTCTCTCTCTCCTCCTTTTCTCTATCCTTCTCCCTCCCTCTCTCTTCCCTCCTCTCTCTCCTCTTTTCTCTTCTCCCTCCTCTCTCTCTCTCTATCCTTCCCTCCTCTCTCTACTCCTTCCCTCCCTCCCTCTATCCTTTCCCTCCTCTCCTATCCTTCCCTCCTCCCTCTCTCTATCCTTCCCTCCTCTCCCTCCCTCTCTTATCCTTTCCCTCCTCCCTCCTCTCTTCTCTTCCTTCTTCCCTCCCTTTCTCTATCCTCCTCCTCCCTCTCCTCGTATCTTCTCCTCCCCTCTCTCTATCCTTCTCTTCATCCCTCTCTCTCTACCCCTTCCTCGCTCTTTCTCGCCTCCTCTCCCTCTTCTATCCTTCTCTCTCTCTCGTCCTCTTCGCTAATCACCGAAGGCGGAACTTTCACCAAGCGTTTGTGAATTGCCTTGGAGTGGTGCCGTTGACTTTTTTTTAAATTTTTTTTTTTTTTATTTTTTTTTTTTTTAAAAAATTTTTTTTTTTTTTTTTTTATTTTTGTTGGGGGGGGTGGGGAAAGATTTTTGGATTTTTTTAAAATTTTTATTTTTTTTTGGGGGTTTTTATTAGTCACCCTGTTGTTGGGAATAATTATTTTAAACTTTTTGTAGGAACCCTTTGGGGAAAGGTTTTGGGGTTTTTTTTTTTGTTTTTGTTTTTGACCTTATTATTTCCTTTTTTTTAGTTATCCTTTTTTTTTTCTTTTTTTTTTTTTTTCCCCTTTTATTTTTTTCTCCTTTTTTTTTTGTTCCCCCAAAATTTATTTTTTTTTTTGTTTTTTTTTTTTTACCCCCCTTTTTTTCCCCCAAAAACCTTTCCCCCCCCCCCCCCTCCCCCTTTCCCCCCTTCCTTCCCTTTCCCCCTTCCCCCCCCCCCCCCCCCT
>NC_091586.1:27867372-27876271 GCF_042767895.1 Penaeus vannamei | reverse complement strand
GATGGTGTACCGTGTTGTAATAATAGTGTTGAAAACAGGAGCAAAAAGATGGTGATCATTGTAGTGTTGATGATGACAATAGTATATATATGCTTAGAAAAATATACAGAAAAACTTAGAGGAAGAAGTAAGGAGAACAAGAAGAAGTAGAAGAAGAACAGCATATAAGAAGAAGAGAAAGAAGTATAAGAGAGATCATTTATCCTCCTCATTCACTCACTGGCGCACTTGATTAACAAAATGGTATAATTCAATTTTTTCCGCAGCCATCTAGTACAAGGTAAAATTTTCCTATAATGGACAGAGAATGTTTGTCGACCTTTGTTGCGGTTCTGTGGTCGTCGAGATCAAGGCCTATATAGACCTCGGTATGCGAACAGGTCTTTAAGACAATCATATAGTTTAATTATTCTATATTAAGGCAGATTTCCATTGCATTTAATACATTTACTCTCCCTTTCACCCCCACACAGCACCCCAGTTATACCAGTGGGTCCCCGAGATGGGCATCAGGGAAGGAATCTGCGGAGGTTTTCCTACTTGAAAAATATAGAAGATTTGCACAGAAAATGGACACCACATTCATGAGGAATTCTGAATGTTGCCTCATGAAGCCAATACGTGAAAGCCATGATAACATAAAATGAAAAAAATCTAACGTAGAAAGGTATGAATGAGAATGAATATCTTCACAATGCAAGAGATGTATTTGATCGGTTTCGAATAAATACATTCGTCATACATTTTTACGAAGACATATTCGAAACCGGCCAAATACATCTCTTGTGAAGATATTCATTCTCATTCATACTTTTTTACATTTGTCAACATGAATGCGGTTTGTCTAACGTAGAGCATTTAAAGAGTATACAAACCCGCCATTACCTAACCTAAACCATCTATTTGGTAGTTACTGCAGTTTCATATCTTATTATCGTCTCTATGGCGTTATCTCTTATAGGCGAAGAGTCCTATTCCACAATTTGACTTGGATATAAGCACAATATCCACGCCTACATACCCTATATTAAAGTCTATCTTAGTAAGCTGACGAAATTTAACAAAACGATATTCACTGACTTAAAACAAGTAACCGAGGTGCTTGCTAATTCATAAGTCTAATATGTTGGTACTTTAAATGAAGAATTTTATAATGGGCAGTGGACATGACCCATTAACCCAGACATATTGGGAAGGGAGGTCTAAATTTATGGCAAGAGGACGCGACCTCTTAAAGATAATAATGATGAGAATAAGTAAAATTAATAGATATATAAAGGAATAAACAAGATAAACAAATCGAATAAAATAATGAAAACTAAACAAGAAAGAACAGGTCACAATAGAACATACAGGTAGAGCATATTGGCATATTCAAGTAACTATTTATGTTTATTGAAAGTGGCCAAGTTGAAGGAGGAATCAGCTGCTGTTTGACATGGAGGTTGCATCCACATCACAACACTTCTATTGCTGAAAATCATGATAAGATTGAAAGCGGCAATACTAATACCTTAAAAAAGACCCTTAAATTATTATATATCTAATGATGATGTTATTTTTTCTTCATTACACCTGTTGTTGTCAGTATTATAATTATCATTTTTCATTATTAAAATTATCATTATTACTTATAATCATTATAATTACTTATCATCACCATTATCTTTATTACCGTCATCATCTTCACCATTGAATTATCGTTTTCAGCTTTGATATGATTAATATTAGCTTGTAATCACTATTAGCATAATCACGAATAACATTATTAGTACTAGCGTTATTATTATTATCTTTATTAATGTTATCGCCATTATTGTTCTTGTGAATCTTAATCGTTTATTACCAAGATAATTACTTT
This sequence comes from Penaeus vannamei, assembly GCF_042767895.1. NCBI lineage: Eukaryota > Metazoa > Arthropoda > Malacostraca > Decapoda > Penaeidae > Penaeus > Penaeus vannamei. The sequence goes on along the minus strand of NC_091586.1, from coordinate 27,874,410 downwards.
TTTATCATCATAATTGTTGTCATTATCACTAATGCAATTATCATTCTCATCAACAATAATACAATTATGATAGTGATGAAGATCATAATAGTGAGAAGAACCTGTAGAAGTATAATGGCAATGTTACCAATAACAACAACAATAGCGAAATAAGTGTTGTTAATAAGGATCTGTCAACACCTTTTCCTTTCTATTCATTCTCTACTTTCACCTCCACGCCCACCCACGGCCCACCATCAACCATGATCGTCACATTCCCGCCCACATTCACACTCGTCCTCCGTCCGCCATCCCCGCCCACCTTTCGCCCACTTCACCCCACACCTCACTCAACCATCCCCGCCCACCTCACTGCACCATCAGCCCACTATCACCGCCTACCTCTACCCACCTTACCGTCAGCCCAGCTTACCCCACCTTCACGCCCACCCTCCGCCTGATATCCCCCTCCCCCTCACCTGTGCCCACCTATACCCCCCCACCTTTGCCCACCATCAACGCCCACCTCACTGCACCATCAGCCCACCATCACCGCCCACCTCTGCCCACCCTTCGCCAACCTATACCCCCACCCCCACCTGTGCCCACCTTACCACCCACTTCTACTCACCATCCCAGCCCACCCCACTGCACCATCAGCCCACCATCACCGCCCACCTTTCGCCCACTTTACCCCACACCTGTCCCCACCTATACCCCACACCTCTGCCCACCATTCGCCCACCCTCACTCCGCCATCCCCGCCCACCTTTCGCCCACCCTCTACCCACCATCAGCCCACCATCCCCGCCCACCTTTCGCCCACCCTCACTCCACCATCAGCCCACCATCCCCGCCCACCTTTCGCCCACCCTCACTCCACCATCAGCCCACCATCCCCGCCCAGATACGCCAGAGACAACGGAAACTGAGATCATGTCACGAACATGTCGCGGCTCGTGGTACCTTCTCTGTGAGTGGTCGAGTGGCATCGTTCTCAATTATTATTATTATCATTATTATTATTATTATTTATTTATTTTTTTTTATTTATTTATTTATTTTTTTTTACCGAGTTGGGTTTCTGAATTTATCCATCTTTACTGCGCTTCCTTGAGTGGGTGTAAGCGCTCACGTGCAATTATGTGTGTGTTTGTATGTAGGGGTATTTCTTTTTTATGTATGCAGGTTTGTATAAACACACGCACTTATACATGACTATATACATGTGTGTATATCGTTCGTGCACACACACACACACACACACACACACACAGGGAGAGAGAGAGAGAGAGAGAGAGAGAGAGAGAGAGAGAGAGAGAGAGAAAAGGGAGAGAGAGTGAGAGAGAGAAAGAGGAAGAGAGAGAGAGAGAGACTATCTATTTATCTATTTATTTATAAAACAAAGACAGTAACCAAATAAAGGAAGAAAGAACGAGACAAAAAAAAAAAACGAAAGATAAAAATGAAAAAAATGGGAAATAAAGGACAAATAATAGATACCCAAAAAAGAAAGAAAAAGAAGAAGAAGAAGAAAAAAAAAAGAATTTAGAAGAGATAAAATGCCCAACGGAGAAAGAGCGGGCCATAATAGTGCTATACGAACACAACAGATAATTTTCGCTGATCTTCAGAACACTAAAATTTTCCGAAGGTATCGTCAAGAGGGGGGGGGGGGGGGGGTAAAGGGGGGGATGAAAGGGGGGGGGGGGAGTGGAGATGAGGCAGGAGGAAGAAGTTCGGGGGGAAAGGGGCTGGGGTTGAGGATGAAGGGGGGGGGGGGGGAGGAGAGGGGTGAGGGGGGTTGAGGGGTGAGGGGGGGTGGAGGGTTGGGGGGTGTAGGGTTGGGGGAGAGGTTAGGGGGGGTTGAGGATGAAGGGGGGGGGGAGAGGGGTTAGGGGGGGTTGAGGGGTGAGGGGGGGTGGAGGAGTTGGAGGGTTGTAGGGTTGGGGAGAGGTTAGGGGGGGTTGAGGATGAAGGGGGAGTGAGGGGGTGGTGGTGTTGTGGAGGGTTTACGGTTGGGGTCGGAGGTTGGGGGGTGAAGGGTGGGGGGGGGGGTTGGGATGAGGGTTTAGATGGATAAGGAAGTAGTGTAAAGGGGAAGAAATGGAGGTAAAGGGGAGGGGGGGGAGAGATAGCTAGAAGGGACAGAGACAGAGGTGAGGGGGAAGGGGAGAGGAAGGGACATAAGAGGGAGAAAATAGTGGAAGATTTAAGAGAGAGTAGAAGTTAAGTGTTGGAGAAAGGAAAGATAGGAAGAGAGGGTACAGGAAGAGTTAAAAAAACGAAAAAAAAGTATATTGGTTTTGGGGGCAATAAAGAAGGAATTAAATTTCCGATAGCGATTCAAAATTGTTCTCAAAACCATTTATATCTATTTTTGTTGTTGTTGTTTATCGTTGTATCATAATCCTCTTTGTCTTCCTTATCCCTAGATCTCTTCATCTCACACACAATATCCCGTTTTCTACATTCTTTCATTATCCTCAACTTCACCATATTTTCCACTATACTCCTCTACCCCCATACCTCCCCTCTCTCCTCCACCATCAACAAGCGAGAATATACACCATCCTCACTATCACCCCCATTCTCCTGCCCCCCCCCCCACCCCATTTGCCTTTCACTATCAACACCATTAACAAGGAGGATAAATATCATCATCGTTCTTTTCTTTAGCCTCTCGCTCGCTCACTTCACTATCATCACCATCAGAGAGGGAGAGAAGGCCCCTTTTCGTATTTGTTATTGATGCTAGAGAGAAATGGGAGAAAATATAGTGTTGTCTCCTTCACTTTAAGTATTTCTCCTTTCCTCACATAATCTCTCCTTCACCCTCACCATACCTCCCACCCCCCTTCCCTTCCCCTCAGTATCCTCATCCTTACTCTAAACTCCAGCTCCCATCCCCCCTCTCCCTATACTCTTTGACCCCCCTCCTCTCTCCTTTTCCACCAATAAATGTATTTTACACTCTCCCCCTACCCCGTTATCCCCTCCCCCACCATGACTATCTTAAAACCCCACTTTTGTCCTCCCTAAAATCTCTCCCTCTCCTTTCCTCTCGCCACCCCTTCCTCCCTCATCTATATTTTATCTACCTTTACCTCACCACCTATTCCCCCATTCCCCAATCACCCTCTTTTACCTCCCTGTTCCCACATACCCTGTTTCCACATACCCCCTTGCTAGTCACTTATACCCTTTCTCCCCACATACCCATTACCCCTCCTCAATGACCCCTTCCCCCCTATCCCTTCACTTATACCCTATTCCCCTACATACCCCCAACCCCTTACTTAACCCCTCCCCAATGACCCCTAACCACTAACCCTTCACTTATTACCCCCCCCACCCCACCCCAAATGAACCCTAAACTCTACCCCTTCACTTGTACCCTCCACACAAGACCCCTTTACCCTTCCCACCTCCTTATACCTCCTCCCCCCCCCTTCTCACCTCCACCACGAAAGGAAGGAATAAGAAGAGGGAGACTGATGACAAAGCGGGTGTATCATTGTAAACAGATGGTAGGTTGGACACGCGAAGACCCCGGGACTGACACGGAGAGAAATCTGTGGTGGTGAAATGTTTAGCAAAGAGGAAAAAGAGGAAGGGATAGATATGTTGCTTTCTTCTTTTTTTGTGTGTTTTTTTTGTTTGTTTGTTTATGTAAAGAGAATAAGGTTTTCTTTTAAAGCTATTTGGGTGTGTATAGAGAGAATAGGATTTTGAAAAGCTATTTAGGAAAGGGGAACACGAGGAATATATATCTACACACACACACACACACACACTCATATATATATATATATATATATATATATATATATATATATATATATATATATATATACACACAACACACAACACACGCACACACACACACACACACACACACACACACACACACACACACACACACACACACACACACACACACACACACACATATATATATATATATATATATATATATATATATATATATATATATATATATATATATATACATCGTTTTCTTAGTTTTATTTGTTTGTATTCTATGTGAATATAGAGAGAATATTTAGGGAATAGGAAAGGAAGGAGGCGATAGACATTTATACATATATTGTTTATTTTTGTGCGCATACCTAGAGAGTACGGTTTTTCTTTAACGCGGAAAAGTAGGAAAATGTATATGTATTGTTTTCTTTGTGTGTGTGTCTTTGTGTGTACGTGTGTGTGTGTGTGTGTGAACGTGTGTTTGAGTATATATATGTGTGTGTGTGTGTGAACGTGTGTTTGAGTATATGTGTGTGTATTTGTGTGTTTGAGTGTGTATTTGTGTGTGTTTGCGTGTATGAGTGTGTGTAGAGAGAAAATACGAATTTTTGGAAAGTAGTTATTCATTAAGTTGCTTGTTAGGCACTTAAATAACGAAATATTTTCTGATAAATAGATGTAACCAATAGAACAGGAATTTGTTGACATCACTTACAGGTTTATACCGAATACACATTTTCCATTTTCCTTTATTCTCCCCTATTCTTTTTTTTTTTTTTTTTTTCTTTTTTTTTTTTTTTTTTTTTTTGCTGTTCTAGTTAATTGATTAAGACGCGTGATGAGGGAGAGAAAAATAAGACGGAGAAATGTTACAGTTGGTGAAATAAGAATGAGAAGGGATGGGCGTGTGACGCGAGATCTTACGCCAAAAGTGTTGATCATAAACTTTTAGAAAATGGGGAGGTACAAAAAAAAAAAAAAAAAAAAAAAAAAAAAAAAAAAAAAAAAAGTTTTGGAATATCAGAAGGAAATGAAAAGAGAAATCAAACAGAAAATGAAAGAAAAAAAAAAATATATATGTATCTTGACACTGGAATGTCTCTCTTTTATCTTTCTATTTTATTTCAAGTATCTTTCTTTGTTATTTGACCTCCACTCACCAATTTACCTCCCTGTTCATCCCCTTAACCCCCCCTCTCATCCCCCCTACTACCCTCCCCCCCCCACTACACCTCCGTGCTACTCCCTCCCTTTCTTATTCTTACTTTCCCTTCAGCAATCTTTTCCTTCCTCTGTCTCCTTCATTTATCTTTTTCTATCCACTCTCTTTTCACGTCTGTCACCCTTTAGCCATCTCATATGTTCTCCTTTATCTCTTTCTACCTCTTATCCCCTTTTCCTACCTTCCCTTTTCCTCTTCCTCATTCTACCTCCCTCCTCTTTCTTGCTTCATTCCTCTCGACTCTCTCTTTTTCCCATCCTCCTTCCTCCCCCCTACCCGTTGTCCTCCCCTTTTCTGCTACCTCCCCTTCTTCCCCCTTCCTTATTTCCCTCTGTCTCCCCTCTTCCTTCCCTTCTCTCTTACCCCTTCCTCCCTTTGCCCCTTCTTCTCTCCCTCTCCCTTTCCTACCTCCCTCTTCCTCCCCCACCTTTTTCCTTCCTCCTTCCTCTTCCCTCTTCCTAACTCCTCTCTTACCCCCTTTCCCTAACTCTCTCCTTTACCTCCTTCCTTCCCTTCTCCTCTCCCTCTTTCTCTTCCTCTTCCTCCACCCTCTTCCTTCATCCTCCTCTCTTCCCTTCTCCTCTCCCTCTTCCTCCTCTCTTCCCCTTTCCTACCTCCCTCTTACCTCTCCCTCCCCCTCTCCCTTCTTCCTCTACTCTCTTCCCTCTTTCCTTCCTCCCTTTTACCTCCTCCTCCCCCTCCCCTTCCTCCCCTCTCTCCGTTTCCTACCTCCCCTCCTCGTTTTTTCGTTCTCCTTCCTTCTTCCTTCTTCCTTCTGACAGATGAAGACACATGCCCTGGCCATTACTGGGTAGAAGGTGATTGCGTTCCTTCTTGCTAAAAGAGGAAGAAGAGGAGAAGGAGGAGGAAATTGTGATGATGAGGAGGAAGAGAGGAAGGGGGAGGGGGATGAGGAGGAAGGATGAGAAAAGGGTCAGGGGGAGAAGGAGGAGAAGGAGGGATGAAGAGGAGGAAGAGAGGAAGGGGGAGGGGGATGAGGAGGAAGGATGAGAAAAGGGTCAGGGGGAGAAGGAGGAGAAGGAGAGGATGAAAAGGAGGAAGAGGAAGGGGGAAGGGTGGGAGGGGGATGAGGGAAGGAGGAAGAGAGGAAGGGGGGGAGGGGATGAGGAAAAGGAAGGAGGAGGAGGAAACGGAAGGAGAGGAAGAGGAGGAGGAGGAGGAGGAGAAGGAGGAAAAGGAAAGGTGATGAGGAGGAGGAAGAGAGGAAGGGGGAGGAGGAGGGAGGGGAGGGAGGAGGGAGGAAGAGAAAGGGGGTCAGGGGGAAAAGGAGGAGAAGGAAAGGTGATGATGAGGAGGAAGAGAGGAAGAGGAGGAAAAGCAAGGAGGGGGAGGAAACGGAAGGAAAGGAAGAAGAGGAGGAGGAGAAGCAAAGGAGAAAATTTGGAAGAGAGCAAGGGGGAGGGGGGAGAGGAAAAAAAGGAAGGATGAGGAAGAGAAAGAGAGGATGAGAAGGAAAGATGACGAGGAGGAGGAGGAGAGGAAGGGGACGGGGAAGAGGAGGAGAAGGAAAGGTGATGATGATGAGGAAGAGAGGGAAGGGGAGAAGGTAAAGAGGTAAAGAGATGAACATTTATGTAGAGAGACAAATATATAAGTAAAGAGATGGATATGTAGACAGATAATTATGCTGAGAAAGAGAGAAGGGGGGGGGGGCGGAGGAAGAGACTAAAAGATAGATATAGGTGGAGCGAAAACCTGTTATTACCTATAACTCCCATACGAAAACAAACAGATAAATACATATAAAAAACGAAGTTATCTTTCCTTCCTCTTTTTTGTTCTAACATCCATTTAATATTTTTTATCGTTGTTCATGTGTCAACGAAGGGATGTCTTGTTTGTTAGGTTACAACCGTTAAAAAAAGCCGTTAACGGTTTTATTGGCGATACACGTGGCTCCGAGAACCATATTTTCAAATATTTCTACTGAGCTCGTAGTCCATTTGTGTCTTATTTCTGGGCGATGGCAGTGGGCGAGTGGCGACATAGGGGTGGTATTGCTGTGTCTTTGTCTGTAACTGTGTCTGTGTCGCTTTTAACGCTCGAGAAAT
>NC_091586.1:27839872-27847372 GCF_042767895.1 Penaeus vannamei | reverse complement strand
ATGATAATAATAAGGAAAATAGCAGTAATGATAATGATGATGATCATACCAGTAAGCTACTGCTGCTACTGTTTATAATAATTGTGATGATGATAACAGCAACAATGACGATGATGATGGTGATAATGGTAATGATAACAATAATGATGATGATAGTGATGATGATAATGGTAATGATAACAATAATGATGATAGTGATAATGATAATGGTAATGATAACAATAATGATGATGGTGAGGATAATGGTAATGATAACAATAATGATGGTGGTGATGATAATGATAACAATAATGATAATAATTATAATGATATGATAATAGCCAAAGAAATAGTGATAGCAATAACAGTGATGATAATGACAGCAATAATAATCATTATTATGGAAGGACTCAGCGACCGCATACCTCCGCCATGGCAATAGGTCCACTGACGCAAAAATGACATTTACACTTAAAGAATTACGTAAAAAATAATTTCTTTCTGGTAACGTACTTGTTTTTCTATCTTGTAATACTAATAGATACTTTAAAAAAGATCTTAGATAACTAGCTAACAAACAAACTAACCAACACTACCAAAAACAGTGATAATAATGATAGTAATGAGGATGGTACTGGTACTAATGATACTGATAATAATTGTTATGATCATAACAATGATAATAGCAATAATAAAGTAATAATGAAGTAATAACAATAAAAAATAAAATGATAATAATAATGATAATAATGACAATAATAGAAATAATAATAGTAATAATAATAATGATAATGATGAGGCTGATAATAATAATAATAATAATGAAGATAATAATAACGATAACAAAAATCATAATGATAGTAAGATTAATAATGATAATACCAATAACAAAAATGATAACAACGATAATGATAATCATAATAATGTTAAAAACAATAATAGTAATAATGATAACAATAAGAATAATGACAACAACAACAATAATAATAATGATAATAATAATGATAATGATAATAATAATGACAACAACAACAATAATAATAATGATAATGATGATAATAATAATAATAATAATAATGATAATAATAATAATAATAATAATAATAATAATAATAATAATAATAATAATAATAATAATAATAATAATAATAATAATAATAATAATGAAGATAATAATAATACCGATAACAACAACAATTATAATGATAATATCAATGGAAATAAACCGCAGGTCTGCCTGCCTTCCCCAGGCACCAACTGGTCTTGGCTCGAGATTCAAAGGCATCAACAGTAATCCATAAACTAAGAATAGGCGCCCATGAACCACTGACGCAGAGGGTGTTGGGGGCAGACAGTCTCGGAGGCGGTCAGGCGACTGTAGTCATCACAACAGTCATCACTAGAAGGATGTTAATCATGGTCAATCAGAGGAATTAACAATTATCTATCAAGATAATAATATACCGGCATGTACTCAGTCAAATACTATAAATAATTAAGCGAGACATCATACACCATCACAGATATCACAGTCACATCCGCGATTATCATCACAATCAGACATAGGTGGTTCATCCCCGCAATCCTCACCAACCTCAGTCATCACAACAGACACGTCATCACAGCCACTCAGACGGCGACCACGACAGTCATCGCCATCACACTCTCATCACATCTATAGTTAGGGTCAGTCTGTCTACTCCTTAAGGAAAACGTTTTTTTCTTTTCTTGTTCTTTTTTCTTTTTCTTTTTTTCCTTTTTCTTTCATTTTTTCCTTTTTCTTTATTATTTTTTCTTTTTCTTTTCTTATTTTCTTTTCTTTTCAACCATGTCGGTGACTTTGTTTTGATTCTGCGATACCTGAAGACATGGAGGGGAGGGGGAGAAGGGGGGGGCGATGAGAGGGAAGACACATAGAGGGATAGAAAGAGGAATATTTAAGGGAGGGGAAGGAAAGAGGGGGATATATAAGACATGGGGGGAAGGGCGATTAGGAGGAAGAGAGGGGGAAGAGAAAGAGGTGGGAGGAGTGGGGGAAACGGGGAAGGGAAGGAAAAGAGAGAAAATGGGGAAACAAAGAGAAGAGAAGAATTGGAGGTAACGAGGGAAGGGAAAGAGGAAGGGAGGAAGGGTGGGGAAGGAAGCGAGTGAAAGGAAAAGAGAAAATGGGGAAAGGTATGAAATCGTGATAACATGAAAGACGAGGAGTTAAAAAAAATGGGAGGTTAGATTGGAGAATGTGGGAGATAGAGAAGAGAGAATAAAAAGGAATGGAAGGGGGGAGAGTAGGTTAGAGAATGTGGGAGATAGAGAAGAGAGAATAAAAAGGATTGGAAGGAGGGGGTGTGTAGGTTAGAGAATGTAGGAGATGGAGAATAGAGAATAAGAAGGAATAGAAGAAGGGAAGAAGAGGAGGTTTGGGAAAAAAGAATGGGGAGAAGAACAACCAGAGAGAATAGGAAAGGAGATAAGGAGATTTTACTTAAAAGGAAATAAGAGGAGAGGCTGAGGAGAACGAATAAGGGGGAGGAGGAGGAAGGAAATCTGGAAGGGCAGAGGAAAGGGAGGGAGAAGAATGAGGGAATAAAAAGTAGAAAACGAGGAAAGAGACAAAAGGTGAAGAAGAGGTGGAAGGTAAAGGAGGGGACTAAATGAGGAAATATAAGGGTAAGGGAGAGGAGGGAAAAGGAAAGACAGGGAGAATGGAAAAAAAAGAAAGAGAAAAAAAGAGGGTAATGAAGAAGGAAGATTAAACAACAAAGATACAGAACAAGTAAGAGAAGAAAGAGTAATGGGGAGCAGATAAAGATAGAAGACAATAAAAAAAAAGAAGTTTGAAAGAAGAAGAAAGAGTAAGAGGAGGTAGATGAAAATGGAAGACAAAACAAAAAGAAAATAATAAAAATAATAAATAATAATAATAATAATGATAATAACAACAATAAAATAAGGTATCGCAAAAAAGGAAAATAATAAAAATGATAAATAATAATAATGAAATAAAATATCGCAAAAATAATAAAAAATAATAAATAATAGTAATAATAATAATAATAATAATAATAATAATAATAATAATAATAATAATGATAATAACAATAATCAAAACAATAAAATAAAATATAACAAAAGAAAAGAAAACCATAAAAATAATAAACAATAAAAACAACAACAACAATAACAATCAAAACAATAAAATAAAAAATATCGCAAAGAGAGGGTTGAAGGCCGAGCGTCAAGTGTCACGGTGTCAAAAGGAGCCAAAAAACCAAAGACCTGGACGCTCTCTTCTCGACAAGGCGCATGAGTAAGTGAGTCAAGCATGAGTCAGTCAAAGGGATTAGAGCCGTGAGTAAGATCGCGAATTCGGTCGAACTAATGAATGATTTCCTCGGCTTGTTGGGGGAAGGAGAAGAAGGGAAAGGGAAGGAGAAGAAGGGAAAGGGAAGGAAGAACAGAGAGATACGAAGAGAGAGGCGAAGAAAGGAGAACAGAGGATAGGGAAGGAGAGGAAGGGAAAGGAAAGGAAGAACAGAGAGATACGAAGAGAGAGGTGAAGAGAGGAGAAGAGAGGATAGGGAAGGAGAAGAAGCGAAATGAAAGGGAAAGAAAGGAAAGGAGGAACAGAGAGATACGAAGAGAGAGGCGAAGGAAGGATAGGGGAAGGAGAGGAAGGGAAAGGGAAGGGGGGAAAAAAGGAAAGGAGGAACAGAGAGAGGCGAAGAAAGGAGAGGAAGGGAAATGGAAGGGGGGAAGAAAGGAAAGGGGGAACAGAGAGAGGCGAAGAAAGGAGAAGAAGGGAAAGGAAGGGGGGGAAGAAAGGAAAGGAGGAACAGAGAGAGGCGAAGAAAGGAGAAGAAGGGAAAGGAAGGGGGGGAAGAAAGGAAAGGAGGAACAGAGAGATACGAAGAGAGAGGCGAAGGAAGGATAGGGGAAGGAGAGGAAGGGAAAGGGAAGGGGGGAAGAAAGGAAAGGAGGAACAGAGAGAGGCGAAGAAAGGAGAAGAAGGGAAAGGAAGGGGGGAAGAAAGGAAAGGAGGAACAGAGAGAGGCGAAGAAAGGAGAGGAAGGGAAAGGAAGGGGGGAAGAAAGGAAAAGAGGAACAGAGAGATACGAAGAGAGAGTCGAAGGAAGGATAGGGGAAGGAGAAGAAGGGAAAGGAAGGGAGGAAGAAAGGAAAGGAGGAACAGAGAGATACGAAGAGAGAGGTGAAGGAAGGAGAAGAAGGGAAAGGAAGGGGGGAAGAAAGGAAAGGAGGAACAGAGAGAGGCGAAGAAAGGAGAAGAGAGGATAGGGAAGGAGAAGAAGGGAAAGGAAGGGGGGAAGAAAGGAAAGGGGGAACAGAGAGAGGCGAAGAAAGGAGAAGAAGGGAAAGGGAAGGGAGGAAGAAAGGAAAGGGGGAACAGAGAGAGGCGAAGAAAGGAGAAGAAGGGAAAGGAAGGGGGGGAAGAAAGGAAAGGAGGAACAGAGAGAGGCGAAGAAAGGAGAGGAAGGGAAAGGAAGGGGGGGAAGAAAGGAAAGGAGGAACAGAGAGAGGCGAAGAAAGGAGAGGAAGGGAAATGGAAGGGGGGAAGAAAGGAAAGGAGGAACAGAGAGAGGCGAAGAAAGGAGAAGAGAGGATAGGGAAGGAGGAGAAGGGAAAGGGAAGGGGGGAAGAAAGGAAAAGGGGAACAGAGAGAGGCGAAGAAAGGAGAAGAGAGGATAGGGAAGGAGAGGAAGGGAAAGGAAAGGAGGAACAAAGAGATACGAAGAGAGAGGTGAATGAAGGATAGGGGAAGGAGAGGAAGGGAAAGGAAAGGGAAAGAAAGGAAAGGAGGAACAAAGAGATACGAAGAGAGAGTCGAAGGAAGGATAGGGAAGGAGAGGATGGGAAAGGAAAGGGAAAGAAAGGAAAGGAGGAACAAAGTGATAAGAAGAGAGAAGCGAAGAAAGGAGAAGAGAGGATAGGTAAAGAGAGAAAGAAAGAAAAGGATGGAGAGAGAGAGTCGAAGAAAAAAATAGGGAAACAAAGGAAAGGAGGAACAAAGAGATACGAAGAGAGAGTCGAATGAAGGATAGGGGAAGGAGAGGATGGGAAAGGAAGGGGGAAGAAAGGAAAGGAGGAACAAAGAGATACGAAGAGAGAGGTGAATGAAGGATAGGGAAGGAGAAGAAGCGAAATGAAAGGGAAAGAAAGGAAAGGAGGAACAGAGAGATACGAAGAGAGAAACGAAGAAAGAATAGGGAAGGAGAGGAAGGGAAAGGAAGGGGGGAAGAAAGGAAAGGATGAACAGAGAGATACGAAGAGAGAGGTGAAGGAAGGATAGGGGAAGAAAGGAAGGGAAAGAAAAGGATAGTGAGAGAGAGAGAGGGAGTGGAAGATAAAGGTAAAAGGAGAAAGGATGAGAAAGAATAGGGGGAGAGAAGAACAAAGAAAGGAGAAAAAAGAGATACGAAAAGAGAGGCAAAGAATGGAGAAGAAAGGGTATGGAAAGAGAGGGAAGAGATAGGAAAGGATAGAGAAAGAGAGAGAGAGAAAGGAACAAACAGAAAGGATAGGAAAGAAAGGAGGAGAAAGGATATGAAGACGGAAGAAGAACAAGGAAAGGAGAAGAAAAGACACGAAGAAAAAGAGAAAGAAGAAAAGATAGAAATGATGATAATAGTAATGATAACAATACTGATAATAATCACTGTATTAATGATAGTTTTATCATTTTATCATTACTAACATTTTTATTATCACTGTTTCCATTATTACACATACAACATAATTACCGATATTATCATTATTATCAATATTATCGTTATCATTATCACTAGTAGTAATAGTATTGTTAATATCATTATTGTTTCATTATCAGTATTATCATCATCACTACTGTCATTACCACTATTATCCTTATTATTTCTACAATCATAATCGCTATTATTATTATCATCATAATCATAATCATCATTACTGTGCCAGTGGATGGTCACCCCGGTCACTCCTTGCACACGGGGGGTAACTTAGAAGCAAAATAAAACAGACAACATGTCACAGCAAATGACATATCCAGCGTAACAAATAGAATTTAACTAAATTATCGAATATCAATTACTACTATTACTAAATGAAAGGGTGAGGAGAGAAAAGGGAGAAATGGGGAAAGTGCAAAAAGAGAGGGGTGAGAAGGGGAGAAAGGGAGAAAATGAGGAAAGGGCCGAAAAGGATGGGGTCAGGAGGGGAGAAAGAGCAAAGAGATAATCATTATTACCATGATCTTTATTTTTGATATTCTAACATTCATGTATGGTAATTAATATGTAGTGTTTCCGTAGCGTCCAACGTCCTGCAATGTCTACCTCTTGGGCATGAGGCTAAACTGTGCATATATAATAATGAGGGTGACGATGATAATGACAATGATAATAATAATGCTAATGATAATGGTGATGATGATGATAATGATAATAATAATAATGATAATAATGATGGTGAATATTACCATTATTATTATTATCATTATCGTTATCATCATTATTATCATTATTATTATTATTATTATTATTATCATTATCATCATTATTATTATCATTATTATGATGATAATAATAATAGTATAACAATAGCAATAATAATAATGATAATAATAATAGTAAAATAATGATGATAATAAAGGATAAGGATGATAACAATGTACTGATAATGATAAGGATGATAAGGATAATGAGATATTAATGATAATGATAATAATTAAATATTAATAATACAATAATTATAACAATAAATATCATAATAATAATAATACTAATGATAATAATAATGATAATGAAAATTATGCAAATGATAATAATAATGAAAAAATAACAAGGATAATAATAATGATAACAATGATAACAAAAAACAATTATAATGACTTTGATAATATTAGTAAGGATAATCATAATAATAGAGATAATAACCACAATTATGATGATAATGATAATAATAACAATACGGATAAGATCAATAATAATAACGATAATATTAGACACACATTCACGTATGCATATATAGATAGATACATAAATAGATAAGCAAGATTGAATGTGTTGGCAAAAGAATAGAATTTTACTGGATACGTCTAAACCAGATTAAATCTACTCTACTCACATATTACAATCCAATTGGAAAAATACAATAGGTCTCTTATCCCTTAATGAGCTTTCAAAAGTGATCTAGCAAAGACTTAATCTCCTTAAATACATCCTAATTTGCATACAAGTTCATCTTCCTCATTTTTAGACAATACAACCACATATAATGTAACTACAATATTATATATAATGCAATCACAAATATTTCAACTACAATATTATACATTATGCTATAAAACTCTACACTTATAAGAGCTCAAGAAGCTCTTATAAGTGTAGAGTAAGTAACTACAATATCATACATAATGCTATAAAACTATACACTTATAAAAGCTCAAGAGGCTCTTATAAGTGTAAAGTAACTACAATATTATACATAATGCTATAAAACTCTGCACTTATAAAAGCTCAAGAGGCTATG
>NC_091586.1:27824872-27834872 GCF_042767895.1 Penaeus vannamei | reverse complement strand
CTATTTTTTTTTTTTTAGAGTTTTCTTTTTGTACTTATTTTTCATTATTTGGATTTGCTCTTTCAATTTTCTTTCTATCTTCATGTATTCAGAATTAAGTTAGCAGTAACAAATGTATATAAACCAACAGCAAGAATGATGAGAGATTATAAAATTGTGTAATTAATATGCAATATGAATGATTAATTAGGATGTATAATGCACAATTGGTGAAAGAAATGAATTATTTAAGAATAGATAGAATATTCGGGTAGTTTAGTTGGTACATGTATATTCGTGATTTTACAACTCTGAGAAAGAAATTGTTTTGTGAAAATCAGTGAAAGTGAGAGCGAAAGGAGGAAGTTTCAAAGAATTTTACATACACATAAATTCAAATACAGACATATGCGCACATATACATATCAACACACACACATCAACAAACACACACTCATCAACAGGCACACACACACACTTATATACACACACAACACACACACACTTATGTACACACACAACACACACACACACTTATTACGCACACAACACACACACACTTATTACACACACACACACACACACATACTTATATACACACACAACACACACACACTTATATACACACACAACACACACACACACTTATTACGCACACAACACACACACACTTATTACACACACAACACACACACACAAATATACACATACATTAACATACACATACGCACACCAACATACACATACACACACCAACATACACACACACAAACACCAACATACATATACACACCAACATACACATACACACCAACATACACATACACACATAAAAACGCGCATTTGATGATCCTCTCAAAGAAAATAGTAACCACAGAAACTTGAAGGAGACACTCAAAAAACTTTCTGTTTCTGACCTTTGACCTTTCAACTCCAAGACCTTTAACGACCTTGCCGAAAAAAGTAACCATGGGATATCGAATTATATTAATGATGGTTGTAAGCTAGTACATGTGATGCATACGTACATGTGGCAGAGACTTTTATGAGCGCACACGTATTTACAAATACACATGCACACACAAACATACACACACGCACACAACAACGTGGTGCACACTAAGACATATACGATCGCATATAAAAATACAAGCCTATAAAATCATTAATTCTTCGGAAAATAGTCTATATATATATATATATATATATATATATATATATATATATATATATATATATATATATATTTTTTTTTTTTTTTTTTTTTTTTTTTTTTTTTTTTTTTTTTTTTTTTTTTTTTTTTTTTTTGCGTATGCACATGAATGGCATTTGATAAAAGTCGATCGATAGTAATTTCTCAGACTCTTGAGTTTAATAAAAGATCTGCTAGCATGTTTTTACTACAAAACTAGCTGATGATTTTCCATCTTCTCTCTCCTTCTGAGCTGTTTTGACCTGCTTAAAGTGTTCAGTGTGACTCATTAATTTTTGTTTCTATTCTAGTAATAATAATGATAATTTTGTTCATGTAATTTTGAATATTGTTATCGGCGTCTTCGACAATATTACGCTAATTACGATATTTTTATCATATATGTGAATTATTCACGCAATTAGACCTTAAAATAGAATGATATTTCTAGAGTAAAGAGATATTTGAAAGGTATTCCCTATTCATCTGAAGCCACGAAACCAATAATCTCCAACCTTTAAAACATAAAAAAAGGATCATCCTAAGCATACAAATAAAACCTCCAAGATGAATACCAATAAAAGGGAAATCTTTATTGACCAGCAACATCAGTTCGAGACAGGAGACCGAGCCAGGGTTTGAAAAAGAGCTTCGAGAGGCGAGGGAGAGCGCCTTGTTTACAAACAAAAGTCGTTCGCATACGCTGACCGGATACCTCTGGATGCATACGCGTGTATCCACCTTGGATCCGCGTGCGTGCGTTCGTGCTGGCGAATCCTCTCCCGTCGACAACTCTCGCGAACGCTTATACATTACAGAAAAACATATATTGTTATCTTCCATTTTGTACAAAAAAAAATGTCCATTTTTCCACGGAGGAAACTGAGTAGACATGAATATATATTCAGTGAAAGTGAGAAAACACTGATTCCTTTTACATTGCACATCTGAACCGGCCTGAGCGACAAAAAGACACAAAAAATATGATACTGAGTGACCTTGAAATCTGAGCTTCGTTCTTTAATGAATGCACACATTTTTTTTCTGTTCACAGCATAAATCTGTGACAAAGATAAAATATATAACGTACATAGTGATTTCTTTGAATTTTGTTTGTCTTGCACTATGCAACTCTGTGTGTGTGTGTGTGTGTATGTATGTATATGTGTATGTGTACACACGCGCACACGAACACACACACACATACGTGCGCGCGCGCGCATTTAAATATATATTATATACACATACATATATATATATATATATATATGTATATATATATATATATATATATATATATATATATATATATATATATATATATATATGTTTATATACATATATATGCGCACGCACGCGCACGCATACGCACTTACACACACACATACATAAACACACATGCACACACACACACACACACAGAGATGTTTACGTAAACATAATTATATATATATATATATATATATATATATATATATATATATATATATATGTATATATATATGTGTATACATACATACATATATATATATATATATATATATATATATATATATATATATATATATATATATATATATATATATATATATAACGTATATATGTGTGTGTGTGTGTGTGTAAGTACGTGTGTATGTGTGTGCACATACGCACACATCCACAGAGAGAGAGAGAGCAGACAAATCGCGATAAAAGAGAAAAATTACTTTTTTTGAAATGGATAAAGAAATCACCGTATTTATCTCACAGTTAGGTACTATTACTCAGATACACTCTTTTCAAAACAAATATATTCGATTTTAATATGCAAATTGCTCAAATTCCGTTGTAGCGAAATGTTTCAACTCACTTCACTAACAGAAAATCCAATAACATGTATGAGGGTTTGTGCGTCCATAGGTACTCT
Organism: Penaeus vannamei; assembly: GCF_042767895.1. Lineage (NCBI taxonomy): Eukaryota > Metazoa > Arthropoda > Malacostraca > Decapoda > Penaeidae > Penaeus > Penaeus vannamei. The sequence goes on along the minus strand of NC_091586.1, from coordinate 27,831,795 downwards.
CAGAAAAAAATGACTCTTATCCATTTTATCCAATATTCTGTACATTTAAGCTTTCTACAATATACAATAAATAATTAGCATCGATATTTTCACTTTAGATGACTACATTCATGAGATAACTGGATTGACGTGAATACTGTGATGTTCATGTTCAACTTGAAGGTTTGGATTGAAAAATATTGATTAAGCAAGTTTTCGAACATTTGATCTGAGAACCCCTTTGGGCGGCCGAACCCCCGTCCCAAAATATCCAATAAATATCTTCACAAGACCACCTGGGCCAGTATTCCAAATCCCAGGCCAAGCTGGGCCACGTCAAAGTTAGGGCAATTAGCCGACTATACGCAGATAAAAAAAAACACTTGGGTTACTGAAATAAGCAAACAAACAGGATTATTTTCTTTGCTAACAAACGAGACACTAATCTAGGAGAGAAGGAGAAAGAGGTTGATTGAGTATCGCGTTCAGTCAATAGATGGCGTTCGCACCGTCAAACTGTGATCATCAGCGCCATCTATTAGTCATGAGATGAATCAGTCAATCTTTCTTATCTCATATCATCCTTGCTATAAAACTGTCATTGTAAAGATTATATTCATATATAAAAAATTCTGTTATCAAGACACTGCTAACCAGTAGCAAAAAAATTAGCTCAACCCAACAGGACGATTTGCACAACAAAAGAAATGTAAAAAGACTAGATTAACACATTGCTTTCCTTATCGCTAAAACAAAATAGTACAAAAAACTGAAACTTCTATCACAGCAGAACGAGAACTCCTGGCCAAATAAGCTGCCGTGCCCTGCGGACGTCGACCGTGAGCAGACAGATCGAGAGCATACAGATGTCCGGGTTCGCCTTGGACCAACAAAACGGAAGAAATGAACACTTTCTTCTTTGTCCTGTGGAGAGAGAAAGAAAGGGTTGGGTAGCCTTTAGAAAAGGGGAGACTGTAGCGATGGGTTTTACTGTCTCTACGTCTAAATTTCTGTGGGATAAGCACACGTAAAGTCAGGTATAACGGAGGTGGTTTAACGGGGAAAGAAACTGAGAATCTTACCAGGGGGACGTCTTCGGTCTGGATGTCGGAAGCGCTGAACCGTTGACGACGAAAAAAGAAGAAAGAGAGGGTGAAAAAATAGGAGGAAAGGGGAGCTGGGAAGTGTGTCTGGCCGTGATTTGAGATCATTTCTTGCCGGAGGCGCTGTCACCCTCCGCGCGGCGCTGTCCCCGGGGAGAGACACAAAACCCGCCGCGTTCGGAGACTTGCGGTCCAGGAGGGGCGCAGAGAGGCTTGAGGAGAGAGAAAGCAAAGAGGCGGAGACCAGCTCGCCGTGACGAAGGGGGCGAGGTCGCGCAGGACGCCGGCGCCCCCCGCTCATCTCGAGGGGTCGCCCAGCGAGTAGGACACCTCGAGGGCGGGCCGGAGCCACGCGGACGCCGCCCCCGCCTGGCTCGCCGTGGGCGGACTGGCCTCGAGCTGCAGCGGCTGGTACTTGATCTGCAGTTCCTCCACGAAGGACTCGACGTCGTCCTCCCACAGCGCCTGCGTCCAGGGGTCCTGCAGGCCGCTGTGGTAGGGCGTCGGGGGCGTCGCCAGGTCCCTCGGGGCGCTAGGGTCCCGCCCCGCCTCGTGCGCCGGCCAGAGCTCGATGTCGGAGCCGAGCGCGTGCAGGTCGAGCGCCAGGCCCGGCGACAGCGGCACCAGGTCCTTCACGCCGATGTTGTCCAGGTCGGCGAGCGTGGGCGGGTCCTCGGCGAGGGGCGCGGCTTCCACCGGGGGCGCGGAGGGCGAGGACGCCAACAGGAGGTCGCTGGGCCAGCCGAAGCCTGCCTCGGGCGCGCCGCCGCTGCAGTACATGGGGTCGCCGCGCCGCTCCTCCTTCACGGCGTGGTCGGTGGAGCGGAGGGCGCGGTTCTTGAAGGTCGCAGCTCCTTCGGGCGAGTCGGGGAGGTCGTGCGAAGGGCTCGTGGGCAGGCGGGCGCTCGGCGACATCGGCTGCGGCTTCTGCTGCTGCGGGGCGGCCGAGGGGGGCACGGCGGCCTTGCTGGCCAGGTGCTTGAGGTTCGCCGCCCGGAGGCACTCGCGCATCTTGATGACGGTGGCGGCGTTGGCGGGCGGCGAGTGCGTCCCCCCGACGAGGGGCGACCGGCCCTTGGACACCCTCCCGCCGCCGCCGAGAGCCACGCCTCGAAGGACGTCCCCGGCGCCTCCGGGCAGGGACGCCAGGGGCGGCGCGCAGCCCTTCGCGTTCTTCTTCCTCGGGCGGTACTTGTAGTCCGGGTACTCGAGGCGGTGCAGCACCTTCAGGCGCTGCGCCTCGTCGCGGTAGGGGCGCCGCTGCTCCTCCGTCAGAAGCTTCCAGCGGCGCCCCAGCTGCTTCGAGATCTCGGCGTTGTGCATGTCGGGCGTCTGGGACACGATGCGGCGGCGCTCCAGCTGCGACCACACCATGAAGGCGTTCATGGGGCGCTTCACGTGGTTGGGCGGGTGCTTCTTGGTCTGGGGGCGGAGGGGGGGGGGGGTTACTAAGGGAGCTTTGGGAAAATTTGACGTTACCTGACGGAGAGTGTGCTTCGGGCTGCATGGATGATACTACTGAACGACTTAAGTAACTGCTTGAGTAAAATGGAATATATCACAGAAAAGTTATTTTAATAGCATGATAACCGGAAGGATTAAGCGCGGTCTTAATCCTCAGGTAAACCATAACCAGCATTGCATAATACCTATTTTTTGCATGTGTTATGATATGAAACAAGATAACATTCCTGGCAGTTATTCGTGCGACTCAAAACGCATTTGGGAATAATGTGAATGAGAAATAGCACATTACCTCTCAAAAAAAAAAAAAATAAAAAAAAAATACTATGACTAACTGTATTACCCATTCACTAATTATCTAGACAAATGGTAGAAAGGAGTAGCTAAATATTGTCATTGGAAGATTTTTTTTTCTTTTTTTTTTCTTTTTTTTTACTCTATCAAGTCTTATATCATCCGAGTTTTGACTACTACACTAATTTCCAATATATATATATATATATATATATATATATATATATATATATATATATATATATATATATATATATATATATATATATATATATATATATATATATATATATATATATATAAACAAGTAGCTAAGCATACCATTGCATGCAAGAAAACTATGTTGCTTGCGACATAAATGGTCCGATATAAACAATAATACCATTAGGATCCATAAACCGTAAGACATTTAAATATATATATATATATATATATATATATATATATATATATATATATATATATATATATATATATATAATCCTTATTTCTTTCTTGTCTTCTTTCCATCTCACATCATCTAAATCTCTTATTTAAAAACATATTTGCCGCAATATATTGAAATAATAATAAATAAATGAATAAATTTTATTTTCATCAATTTTCTTCAACTGAGAAGGAAAATAAGGACATTATATATTTTTGAAAAATAATATAAACATATACGTGTGTGTGTGTGTTTGTGTGTGCATACATACACACACATACACACACACACCTACACACACACACACACACATATATATATATATATATATATATATATATATATATATATATATATATATATATATATATATATATATATATGTATGTATGTATGTATGTATGGGTATGTGTATGTACGTATGCATATATGTATGTGTGTATAAATAAATAAATAAATATATGTATATATATATATATATATATATATATATATATATATATATATATATATATATATATATATATATATATACACGTATCTGTGTGTGTGTATGTATAAAGATAGATAGAAATAGATATAGATAACACATATACAATTATTATGAACTTTAGCATTCATGGCAGTTTAGTTTTCCCTTCTTCTGTGTCTGTTATTTACTCTTCACGCCTTCGTTTGTGACAATTTCACTCCCTCTCTTTATTTCTGTTTATTTATGCTTCCTTTATTCTGTCTGTGTTGTTGTTGTTTTTTCTCCCTCAGGATATCCACTTTTAAGAAAGTTAAACAACACTGTACAAAGATATGGAAAAAAAATTAAATATATATTCATTGCAAAAAATTACCTCTAAGTCATCAGTCAACCTGTTGATATACTCGAATTGTGATTCAAAATTACTTGTTAGAGGCCATTACAATTTTTTTCTCGAAAATTATTAACATAGCATATAGACTGTTGTTTTGGTTCGTTCGGAACTGCTCGTCTGTCTCGTCCAGACCATTTGGACGAGATGTTTTGACCGTTCGGAACCTTCTCTATCTCGTCCCGGACAAGTAGTCTCGCTCGTCCAACTCGCCCTCCTGCGAAGGACGGCCGAGCAGGACCAGATGACGTCACAATAGCTCTTGTATGTAAACATTGACAGTTGCAGGTAACCACAAGATATTAGTGGGTAATTTTATGACCCTTTATTGGTGTTATCAAAGGATATTTTTGTGTTTGTCAGTGGCAGGTAAGTTCAATGTGCATCAAAGGAGTTAAAAAACCTATGCAGCGTGGAAAATAAAGACACCGGTATGATAAAAAAGTGAATGTTTACTTTCGAACCGGTTGCATTCTGGGCAGAAAGGGTCTTGGAGGTTCCGAACGCGGTGCATCTCGTCCTGCTGGTCCTGGACAAGTTGTCTGGACGAGGTAGACGAGCAGTTCCGAAAGCAGCATTAAAATGTACTTTTATGATAAACGGTTTTCGGTTATGAAACTAATTACATATTCATTCTATAATAAATTTTATAAACATATCGTCTTTACGTTCTCCCTTATGAATTTGGTCTTTATTATGTCTTACGATTGCTTATACTAATTTCACTTACATTAGTTATTGCCAAAGTTCTGTTTTCGTCAGTCAGAATTTCTACCAATACTAGAAAATCATGTTTTTTGCACTAAGAATAACCTACTGATAGGACTTTATTCCTACAATATTTTATTTTTCTTCCTAACATTGTATACACAAAAAACGGAAACTTAAAAGAGAAACGTAAAAAAAAAAAAAAAATAATAATAATAATAATAAAATATATGTACACAATTATTTTTAACAAGGCTACTTTCCTAGTCAATTACTGATAATGAATAAAGTAAATGATTCGCTTGAAAATAAAGAATAAATACATAATCAATTAATAAGAACAATAAGCAATCAATTACTGATAATGACTGAAATAATCTGCTTGAAAATAAAGCAGGAAAAATGAAAAAAAACGAAAAAAAACAGAATTGGACCAATAGAAAATAAAGCATGAAAAGTGAGAAAAAACAGAATTGGACCAATAGAAAATAAAGCAGGAAAAAAAAGAAAAAAAAAACAGAATTGGGCCAATAGAAAATAAAGCAAGAAAATGAAAAAAAACTGAATTGGATCCATAGAAAATAAAACATGAAAAAAAAACAGAATTGGACCAATAGAAAATAAAACATGAAAAAAAAACAAAATTGGACCAATAGAAAATAAAACATGAAAAAAAAACAGAATTGGACCAATAGAAAATAAAACATGAAAAAAAAACAGAATTGGACCAATAGAAAATAAAACATGAAAAAAAAATGAAAAAATCGGAATTGGACCAATAGAAAATAAAGTATGAAAAAAAAAAAACAGAATTGGACCAATAGAAAATAAAGCATGAAAAAAAAAAAACAGAATTGGACCAATAGAAAATAAAGCATGAAAAAAAAAAAACAGAATTGGACCAATAGAAAATAAAGCATGAAAAAAAAAAAACAGAATTGGACCAATAGAAAATAAAACATGAAAAAAAAACAGAATTGGACCAATAGAAAATAAAACATGAAAAAAAAACAGAATTGGACCAATAGAAAATAAAACATGAAAAAAAAACAGAATTGGACCAATAGAAAATAAAACATGAAAAAAAATGAAAAAAACAGAATTGGACCAATAGAAAATAAAACATGAAAAAAAAACAGAATTGGACCAATAGAAAATAAAACATGAAAAAAAAATGAAAAAAACAGAATTGGACCAATAGAAAATAAAGCATGAAAAAAAAAAAAACAGAATTGGACCAATAGAAAATAAAGCATGAAAATGAAAAAAACAGAATTGGACCAATAGAAAATAAAGCATGAAAAAAAAAAAACAGAATTGGACCAATAGAAAATAAAGCATGAAAAAAAAAAAACAGAATTGGACCAATAGAAAATAAAGCAGGAAAAAAATGAAAAAAACAAAAATGGACCAATAGAAAATAAAACATGAAAAAAAAACAGAATTGAACAAATAGAAAATAAAAAATGAAAAAAAAAAAGAATTGGACCAATAGAAAATAAAACATGAAAAAAAAACAGAATTGGACCAATAGAAAATAAAACATGAAAAAAAAACAGAATTGGACCAATAGAAAATAAAACATGAAAAAAAAATGAAAAAAACAGAATTGGACCAATAGAAAATAAAGCATGAAAATGAAAAAAACAGAATTGGACCAATAGAAAATAAAGCATGAAAAAAAAAAAACAGAATTGGACCAATAGAAAATAAAGCATGAAAAAAAAAAAACAGAATTGGACCAATAGAAAATAAAACATGAAAAAAAAACAGAATTGGACCAATAGAAAATAAAACATGAAAAAAAAATGAAAAAAACAGAATTGGACCAATAGAAAATAAAACATGAAAAAAAAATGAAAAAAACAGAATTGGACCAATAGAAAATAAAGCATGAAAAATGAAAAAAAAAAAAACAGAATTGGACCAATAGAAAATAAAGCATGAAAAATGAAAAAAAACAGAATTGGACCAACAGAAAATAAAGCAGGAGAAAAAAATAAAAAAAAACAGAATTGGACCAATAGAAAATAAAGCATGAAAAATGAAAAAAAACAGAATTGGACCAACAGAAAATAAAGCAGG
>NC_091586.1:27789872-27797372 GCF_042767895.1 Penaeus vannamei | reverse complement strand
TCCTCTAAATATATTAGTATAACTATGTACATTTTTGTATAGTTATGTATCTACCCACCCGTCTATCCACCCACTCATCCACTCGCTCACCCATCCATCCATTATGTGCCTACCTCCCCATCCATCTACCCACCCACTCACTCTCCCACCCACCCACCCCTCCATCCACCCACCTACCCACCCACCAACCCACTTATCTAATCCACCCCACCTCCCACCTCACCCACCCATTCACCCAACCACCCACCCACCAAACCCATCCACTCACCCAAACCCACCCACCCACCAACCCACTTACCCAATCCACCCCTCCACCCAAACCCACCCACCCACCAACCCACTTACCCAACCCACCCAAACCTATCCACCCACCCACCCACTCACCACCCAAACCCACCTACCCACTCACCACCCAAACCCACCTACCCACCCCAACCCACACAACCCACCCCAACCCACCCAAACCCGTCCATCCCTCCACCACCCAACCCACCCCCACCCACCCCAACCCACCCACACCCACTCACCCTCCCTCTCGCCCGCAGCTCGTATGGTTCACCGTGACCTTCCCGTTCGTGATGCTCCTCATATTGTTCTTGAGGGGCGTGACACTCCCGGGGGCGTGGGATGGGATCTACTTCTACATCTACCCTGACTTCAAGAAACTCGCGAGGCTGCAGGTAGGTAGAGAGTAGATGAGGTGGAGGAGGAAATGTGATAATTATCGTAATAGATGAATGGTAATAATGATAAGAGTAATAGATGAATGATGATAATGATTATCGTAATAGATGAATGATAATGATGATAATTATAGTAATAGATGAATGATAATAATGTTAATAGTAATGGATGAATGATGATAATGATTCTCGTAATAGTTGAATGATAATAATGATAATTATAGTAATAGATGAATGATAATCATGATAATTATAGTAATAGATGAATGATAATCATGATAATTATAGTAATAGATGAATGATAATAATGATAATTATGGTAATAGATGAATGATGATAATGATAATTATAGTAATAGATGAATGGTAATAATGATAAGAGTAATAGATGAATGATAATAATGATAATTATAGTAATGGATGAGTGATAATAATGATAAGAGTAATAGATGAATGATAATATTGATAATTATGGTAATAGATGAATGATAATCATGATAATTATAGTAATAGATGAATAATAATAATGATAAGAGAAATAGATGAATGATAATAATTATAATTATAGTAATAAATGAATGATAATAATGATAATTATAGTAATAGATGAATGGTAATAATGATAATTATGGTAATAGATGAATGATAATAATGATAAGAGTAATAGATGAATGATAATAATGATAAGAGTAATAGATGAAGATGATGAGGAGTATATAATAATAAGAAGAATAGTAATAGATGAATAATAATAATAATAATAATAATGATAATAATAATAATGAGAGGAATTGATGAAGATGATGAGGAGATATAATAATAATAAGAATAGTAATAGATGAATAATAATAATAATTATAATAATAATAATAATAATAATAATGAGAGGAATTAATGAAGATGATGAGGACATACAATAATAAAAATAGTAATAGATGAATAATAATGATAATGATGATAATAATGATAATAATGATAATAATAATAATGAGAGGAATTGATGAAGATGATGAGGAGATATAATAATAATAAAAATAGTAATAGATGAATAATAATAATAATAATGATAATAATAATAATAATAATAATAATAATAATAATAATAATAATGAGAGGAATTGATGAGGAATATGTTTGTTGTTTGTTTGTTTTGTTCGGGTTCTTGTCCTCTGTCCTGTATATTTTTCTTTGATATTCTCTTAGTTTATTTATCTTGTTTTTAATTATTCTCGTTCTCTTTCCCTTTCTCTCTCTCTCTCTCTTTCTCTCTCCTTTCTCATCCCCCCCCTTCTCCCTTCGGTCCTTTTCTCTCACTCCTCTCTCTCTCACCCCCCTACTCCTCTCCTTCCCTTCACCCTTCTCTCTCACACACCCTCCCCTTTACCTCTGTCTCTTACCCCTTCGCTCCCCTCTCTCTCTCCCTACTCCTCACCCACACCCACCCCTTCGCCCCCTCCTCCTCTCCTTCCCTTCACCCCTCTCTCTCTCCCTTCTCCTCTCCTTCCCTTCACCCTCCCTCACCCCCCCCTCCTCTCCTTCCCTTCACCCTTCTCTCCCTCACCCCCTCCTCCTCTCCTTCCCTTCACCCCTAATCTCCCTCACCCCCTCCTCCTCTCCTTCCCTTCACCCCTCTCTCCCTCACCCCCTCCTCCTGCCCTTCCCTTCACCCTTCTCTCTCTTTCCCTTCTCCTCCCCTTCCTTTCACCCTTCTCTCTCCCTCACCCCCTCCTCCTCTCCTTCCCTTCACCCCCTCCTCTCTCCCTCACCCCCTCCTCCTCCCCTTCCCTTCACCCTTCTCTCCCTCACCCCCTCCTCCTCTCCTTCCCTTCACCCTTCTCTCTCTCTCCCTCCTCCTCTCCTTCCCTTCACCCCTCCCCTCTCCCTCACCCCACCCCCCACCCCCTCCCCTACCAGGTATGGGGCGACGCCGCCTCCCAGATCTTCTTCAGCCTCGGCGCGGGGGGTGGCGCTCTCGTCTCCCTCGGCTCCTACAACAAATTCCGCTACAACTGCCTCCGCAACGCCTGCATCGTCCCGGTCCTGAATTCGGCCACCTCGGTCTTCGCTGGATTCGTCGTGTTCTCAGTCCTGGGGTTTATGGCCCACCAGACGGGGGTCCCGGTCGAGGAGGTGACCACTGGAGGTAGGTGGGATGGGGGGGGGATGGGAAGGAAGGGGGGGGATGGGTTGGGGGGGGAGGTGGGTGGGAGAGGGGGAGGGGGAGGTGGGTCTGGGAGGGGATGGGGGGAAAGGGGAGGTGGGTTGGGGGGAAGGGGAGGTGGGTTGCGGGGAGAGGGGGAAGAAGAAGGGAGGTGGGTTGGTGGGAGGTGACCACTGGAGGTAGGTGGGAGGGGAAGGGGGGAAGGGTGGGAGAGGGGGGGAGGGAGGGGGGAAGAAGGGAGGTGGGTTGGGGAGGGGAGAAGGGAGGTGGGTTGGGGGGGGTGAAGGGGAGGTGGGTTGGTGGGAGGTGAGCACTGGAGGTAGGTGGGAGGTGGGGGTCTGGGAGGGGAAGGGGGGAAGGGTGGGAGAGGGGGGGAGGGAGGGGGGAAGAAGGGAGGTGGGTTGGGGGAGGGGAGAAGGGAGGTGGGTTGGGGAGGGGAGGGGAGGGGGGATGGGGGGAGGGGGAAGAGGGGTAGTGGGTGGGGGGAGGGGGGTGAAGGGGAGGTGGGTTGGTGGGAGGTGACCACTGGAGGTAGGTGGGATGGGGGTCTGGGAGGGGATGTGTGGAAGGGGGGAGGTGGGGATGGAGGGAAAGAAGGGGAGGTGGGTTGGGGGAAAAGAAAGAAAGGGGAAGAGGAGGATGAGGTGTGTGGGGAAGGGGGAAAGTGGTGGGTGATAAGGAGAAGGGGGGAAGGGGGGCTAGAGAAGAGGATGAAGGGGAAGGGAGCTGGGGAAAGGGGAAAGATGAGTGAGGGGAGGTGGGGAAAGGGGGTATAGAGGAAAAGAGGAAATTATTTATTGCGAAGGGAGGAAGGGAATGGGAAAAGGGAGAAGGGGTAGGGAGAGGGGAGGTGGCTGATAAGGGGAAAGGGGCAGTTGGGGAGAGGGGAGGCGGCCAAAGGGGAAACGATTTATTGGGAAGGGAAAGGGCAGGTGGGGAAAGATAGTGCATAGGCCTACACAGATGCACGTAGTTTCAGAGGATTGCACATTCGCGGAAACCAACACACCCCTCACTTACTCTATCTTCTACCTTCTCCCTTCAACATCACACACTTTTTTCCACCCTCCTCCTCCCCAAACTACCCCCTCTTAATTCAACCCCTCTCCCCCTTTAACACGACCACCCTCCCCCTCCCCCACCCCCCTTTAACATCACACCCCTCCTCCCACCCTCCCCCTCCCTAAGCTACACCAATGCCCTTCCCTGTGTGCCTCTCCCCACCCACCGCCCTCCTCAATCCATCCCACCCCCATTTAACACCCTCCTCTCCTCTCTACTCCCATTTAACACCCACTCTCCCTACTTCCCCATTTAACACCCCCTCCCTACTCCCCATTTAACACCCCTCTCCCCTACCTCTATTTAACAACCCCTTCTCTACTCCCCCCATTTAACACCCCCTCCCTACTCCGCATTTAACACCCCCTCCCTACTCCCTTACTTAACACTCCCACCCTCCCTCCCGCTCCCCTCACTCCCCCATTTAACACCCCCACCCTCCTCCCCTCCCCTCCCCCACCCCATTTAACACCTACCCCACCTCCTCCCTCCTTCTCCTCCCTTATAACCACTCCCACCCTCCCCTTCCCCCCCACCCTCCCCAGTCCCCATTAAAAAAAACCTCCCCACCCTCCCCCACTCCCATTGTAGCACCACCCCTCCCACCCAACCCCTCCCCTCCACCCTCCCCCACCCTCCCTTCCCCCCACTCCTCCCCCAGTCCCCATTAAAAAAAAACCTCCCCACCTCCCCCCACTCCCCATTCAACACCCACCCTCCACCCAACCCTCCCCTCCTCTACCCTCCACCCACCCTCCCCCCACCCTCCCCTCCCCACCCACTAACCCTTCCGCCCCGACAGGACCAGCGCTGGCCTTCATCACGTACCCCGAGGCCGTGTCCATGATGCCCCTGGCGCAGCTGTGGGCGGTCCTCTTCTTCTCGATGCTGTTCTTCCTGGGCATCGACTCCATTGTGAGTAAAGCGGGGGGGGGGGGTTGATGGGTGATTGTTGAGATCGTTGGAGGGAATTGATAATTGAAGGAAAGTTTTGATAATTGAAGGAAAGTTATTGATAATTGAAGGGAATTGACAATTAAAGGAAATTGATAGATGAAAGGTTATTGATAACTGAAGGAAATTGATAAGTGAAGGAAATTGATAATTGAAGGGAATTGACAACTGAAGGAAATTGATAGATGAAAGAAGGTTATTGATAATTGAAGGGAATTGATAATTAAAGGAAATTGATAGTTGAAGGAAAGTTATCGATAATTTAGGGAAATTGATAATTGAAGGGAATTGATAGTTGAAAGAAAATTATTGATAATTGAAGGAAACCGATACTTGAAGGAAAGATTGATAATTGAAGGAAATTGATAAGAGTCGGTGAATCTATTTTTGGTTTGATGATAATGGTGTTTGCTATTAATAATAGTAATAATAATAAATAAATAGCAGATTTGATGGCAATATTTTGATAAGGTTAACAAAAGGTAGAAATAATGATATGATTATATTATGTATAGGGATAATGATAACGAAACCGAAAAAAGATAATAATCATGATGATGATACTAATAGTAATACTGAATAAAAATCATAATGATGATAATAATGATGGTAATAATAATAACGATACCCATAATAATAATGATAATGGTAATAGAAACAATAATAATGATAATAATGATAAATGATAATGATCAAGATGATAAGAAATAATGTTAATAATAGTAAATGAATACTACCGCAACAACTACAAAAGCTTACAATAATAATAATAATAATGATAATGATAATAACAATAATAACAACAATGATAATAATAACAACAATAATAATAACAATGATAATTATAATAATAATGATAATAGCAATGATAATAATAATAACAATAATGATAATGATAATAATAATAGCAATAATAATAACAGTAACAGAAAAAGTTATAAAATAACGATAAAATAACCACCACCAACCACAAATAACACTTATACCAATATCCAAAAAAATAACAATACCAAAACTTTAAAATCATAAAAAACAAAACACCAAATCCTAACCCCTCCCCCTCCCTCTCTTCTCCCCCTTCTCTCCCCCCCTCCCCCCCTTTCTCCCCCTTCTCTCCCCCTCCACTCCAGTTCGCCGAGATGGAGTCTATGGTTCTCACGGTCACAGATGCTTTCCCACGCCTCCGCCACTCCAGGACCTGGGTCACGCTCGCCTTCTGCGTCGGCCTGTGTCTCGTGGCTCTCAGCTGCTGCACGAAGGTCAGGGATTGTCTGGCGTTGGGTGAGGGGTCAGAGGGCAAATGTGAGGGTGTGTTGTGTGTTTGAGTGAGGGTGTGTGTGTGGGGGGGGGGAGGGTTAGGGTGTGTGTGCGTGGGTGAGGGGGGGTGTGAGGGTGAGGGTGTGTGTGCGTGCGTGTGTGTGTGTGTGTGTGTGTGTATTTGTAGTGTTGTGTTTGATGGGGGGGGGGGGTTAGGGTGAGGTGTGTGTGAGGATGAGGTGTGTGTGTGTGTGTGTGTGTGTGTGTGTGTGTGTGTGTATGTGTGTGTTGTGTTTGAGTGTGTGTGTGTGGGGGGGTTGAGGGTGTGTGTGTGAGGGTGAGGAGGTGAGGGTGTGTGTGTGTGTGTGTGTGTGTGTGTGTGTGTGTGTGTGTGTGTGTGTGTGTGTGTGTGCGTGTGTGTGTTTGGGTGTGTGTGAGAGAGAGAGAGAGAGGGTGAGGGTGTGTGTGTGTGTGCAATTGTGTGTGTGTGTGTGTGTGTGTGTGTGTGTGTGTGTGTGTGTGTGATTGTGAGTGTGTGTGTGATTGTGTAGGAGAGAGTGTGTGTGTGTGTGTTTGTGTTTGTAGCCTGTATCTATATAACTATGTGTATGAATTCAGGAAAATATACATGACTTTGGTTATTTTTAGAGTTTCTTTGAGTAATTAGGTATGTTTCATTCACATATGCCTACTTATCCATCCACATCTCAAGCAATTTATTCCTTCAAAACATAAGCCCATTAATATAAAACTAGTGGATCGCGCATGGCATGTCATATATCTAAAGGAACGTAAACCATATCTAAATCTAAGAAAAAACAAAAATCTCCACCAAGTTCCCAAGAAAACCACCACCACCACCACAAACAAAAACCTTCTAAACAAACAAACAAACAAACCCACAAAGCGTTGTTTACACTTTACAGGGCGGAAAGAAAACCACCACCACAAAAAAAAAAAAAAAATCTAAACAAACAAACCCAAAAATCGTTGTTTACACTTTACAGGGCGGAAAGAAAACCACCACCAACACCACCACCAACAAAAACATTCCAAACAAACAAACACACACACAAATCGTTGTTTACACTTCACAGGGCGGAAAGAAAACCACCACCAACACCACCACCAACAAAAACATTCCAAACACACCCAAAAATCGTTGTTTACACTTTACAGGGAGGAATGTACGTGATCCAACTCCTGGACACCTACTGCGCCCCCTACACCTTCATCTTCGTGGGCCTTTGTGAAATGCTCGTCTTCGGATATTCTTACGGTGAGTGGAAAAAGGATTATGAGTATTGTTGTTGTTGTTTTTGTCGTCTGTGTTTGTGATGCTGATAGTTATAACGACTGTAATGCTATTTGATAATGATGAGAT
>NC_091586.1:27782372-27784872 GCF_042767895.1 Penaeus vannamei | reverse complement strand
TGCTGTATTTTTTACGAGCCCAGGGGTCGTTTCCCCGGCTACCCCCCCCCCCCCAGCGGTCCTGCTTATATATATATATATACGTATATATATATATATATATATATATATATATATATATATATATATATGTATATATATATATTTAATATGTGTGTGTGCGTGTATAAATAAATATATATGTATATACATATACATATATACAAATACATACATATACACTGATATATACATATATATATATATATATATATATATATATCCACCAACGCGACTGACTGTCACTCGAATTAGATAAGTTTGAAGCCAATGAAACTTCAGAACGTCCGCGGGAAGCGTTCCGGGGACCACGCACGTCGCCCTCAAAGCAAGGGAGAGCCTCAAACTTATCTCTAATCCGAGTGATGGTTAGCCGCGTTGGTAGATCGGTTTGAAACTCCCTCCTAAACTGTCTTTACATTTCAACCGCGTTTTCACGCTTCCACTGGCATTTTTGAATGAATTTCCTTTGTTCAGATTTTAGTCTGGCTGCCATTATTAATGCCAATGGGTTAAATCTGGAGAGAAAAAAAAACATTAATTGAGTTATCTGCTGCTAAAATCTGTATACATTTTATATATATATATATATATATATATATATATATATATATATATATATATATATGTATATAAACACCTACTTTACAATTCTTTAGTGTGTACATCCTGTATATATAATCATGCATACATGCAAGCATATACATAAACATTTACATTGTTACCGCATAAACTTCCTGCCTTCTCTCTCACATCCTCCCATCTCCTCCTCCACCTCACTCTTCTTCTCTCCCGCAGCGCCTCTCCACCGGCCTGGGACCCTCCGACGACTGGGGACCGGGCCTGGAGAGGTTCAGAACCCTGTGGGCGGAGTATTGCTCCCGGAATCCGCTCCGTCACCGCCTCCTCCACCCTGGGCCGCCGGTGGATCAGTGTTACCAACTGAAGCACGTGGATAATGCAGAACCTTGCGAACGACTTATAAACGAAGGGACTGAGCAGTTGCCGTTCACGCCGGAGGAGGTTAAGATTTGTCAAGTGTAGGGCTTGATTTTTCCCTTTTTTTTCTTATCTAGAGGGGGAAAAAGAGAGAAAAGTAATGGAGGTAGTCTGAAGAAAAGGAGTAAGGTTGTGTCCATTTTCATCCACGGTTGTGTTATAATTTTTCCTCGATTTTATAGATGTTACATTTTTTTCTTTGGGTTATGAGAGCCTGGCGTTCCCAGCTGTTGACGAGGGGCGTGGGCGTGCATGAGCGAAGACCTTAGCAAACGCAGGATTTCGAGAACACATTTTCATCTGTCTGAGGGAGTGCTTAGTACGAACACACATATTTAAAGGAAAACAACATTCAAATCATTATTGTGAAAAAAATAAACAATATATAAAAAAAATAATCACACGACCGTGTCAAAAAAAAGAAAAAATAATAACAATGATAATAAAATAAATGCACCAAAGATAATTGAAAAAAAAACATTATCATCAAAATCTTAGTTCCACGCTTGGATGCACACGCACACACTCCTCCCTCTTAAAGAAACAGCAACAATTGCACACATCACAGATACATTGCAGGGTTTCAGCTTATTACAGCTATTATCAGGATGCCCAGTAATGTTACATGATAATTCTGTCTGTTGAAATCTGTTATTGTTTGTGCTATCTGAGGACAAAGCTACCAAAGCTTTGTGTAGTTAAACTGCTTTGATATCAATATATATTACTCACAGACACGCACACAGAAAGACACACACTCGCATATATATATATATATATATATATATATATATATATATATATATATATATATATATATATATATATATATATATATATATATATATATAAAGCACTTGATAAATGTTATTGTTACCTATGTGTATACATGAAGAAATATAAAGTACAATAAATTACTTAATGTTACATACATTGGTTTACTTATGTTTACCCTACCCCCAACATGGAGAGATGATATGTAATTCATAAGAAATTAAAAGTGCCACTTCTGTAATGGGACAGATGATAACGATGGAAATGGTTACCATGATAATTGTAATGATATTGTTAATCTTGACTTTATTGTTAACATTATTACTATCGTTGCTGTCACATTATTTCCTTGTACGTTCTACTGCTATAATGACAATCACTGAAATGCAAGTGGGATTATGAATGTCATTTTTCGAAGGTTAATAATATGGGGAAACTCTGCTGCTGGCGAGATTTTAAGTGAACTTTTAACGATGGTAGTGTGTTAGGAAAGAAAGGGTGTTTTTGGCTTTCCGTTGTATACTCTGGTCACTTGTCAGAAGGAGAGAGAGAGAGAGAGAGAGAGAGAGAGAGAGAGAAATATCCAACGACTCTCGTGACCAAACCTTCTCTCGTGACCAGTCCTGGCCACACACCGTGTTTCTCTCTCTCTCTCTCTCTCTCTCTCTCTCTCTCTCTCTCTTTTTTT
>NC_091586.1:27775659-27778159 GCF_042767895.1 Penaeus vannamei | reverse complement strand
ATAAAAGGCAGAAAGGATAGAATAAAAAATAATACAGACACATATATACAAACACACATGCATAGATATCTGATAGCAGAAAGAAACATTCTTTATACAGGGTAAGTAAAAAGCGACTCTTCTCCGCTGTCCTATAGGCAAAGTGGAGCACCAGCATCGCGTCCCGAACAGAACGTGCAAGAAGGTGCTGTCAGTAGAGCAGTGAAATTTGGGTTTGTATTTCCCCAGACAACCTTTCAAAGGTCAAGGGCGTGTCACACTAGCACTATTTCCAAGGTTCTTTCACGTTTCCATGTTGTTTTTTTCTCGCTACCGCTGGCATATTGGCTAAAGATGCGATAATTTCCAATCCAAACGATAATTATCGTTTCGCTAACAAATTTCCCAATGGCTTTTTATTAAATTCTCTTAAGCTCATAATAGATAATTGTCATATGCAATTTTTTTTTAAATATAAATCTATTTATTATATACAAAAAGTGGCAAACTTCTCTCTTTAGTTAATAATTGCACATAGAAGCTGGTAACTAGCTGTTCGCCTAATTTGTTTACATTATTTACATTTGTGACCACGTTCCCCTGTCCCTTGACTAGATACGAGGCCAGTGAGAAGACGGTGTTATTTAGCATTATTCATTCGGTGTTTCCCATTAAATCGTTGTACCTGTACGTCCAGAATAACGCCCATCATGGCCCAAGCTTGTGCGGGGACTGGAGCAATATCTTGCTGTGTATTCACAATTTTCGTCGGACTGGTTCTGTTGTTCTCATAGCTAGTGTGACTCCACGCGCCGATATGACCATGAACACGTGATGTCATGGAAAAAGTCCACGGCCTTCACATATGTTCAGCAAATCTGAAATCAGAAATCCTGAGGTGTATTCAATGAAAGATGTAATAATGCACTACCGCATTGATATGATGAATATATAACCTCTCCTGTATCGCTACCATTGCAAGTAAGCTTGCAAGACAATCACTTGCAATGGCAGTGAAGGTACCTCAGTAATTCCTGATTTCGGATTTGAACTGCTCTTTCTATATATGCCAAGTGCCCATGGTGAGAATCACCATATTGTAAAATTTCATTCTGAATATTGTTAGGTTTCACTGGTTTACGTGCTATGCTGCTATAGACGATAATAACATATGATCATAGTTGCCTAAAATTATTTCGGAAAAGGACACATGGCTGCGAGCGAGTCTAGGTTTGTTTCACATCCAGTTAGTCTACATAGCTTTTAAGGGACATTTCCTAACATTATCGATTGCTTGGTTAAATCATATTACCTTTAATATCATATAACCCGTGTTTCCTCTGAAATAGGAGTGAGAGTTCTTGGAATTACCCTTGGTATCTCAGTTATAATGATGATGAAAGTAATGATAAAAATAAAAGTTCGGATATTAGAAACAACAATTATAATAGTGACGGTAATGATCATGACAAAAATAAGGATAATGACTGAAATATTTCAAAGTGACAATGAAAATATTAATAGCAACAGCAACAAGCACAACGACAATTATTATTATAATGAATGCAATGAAAAACACAATACCGATATTCAAATATAATATGGAGAGAAAAACCCACAATGCACAAACTAGATTTATTGATGAAAGTGGGAACATCAATAAGTCTAGTTTGTGCATTGTGGGTTTTTCTTCCGTTATAATTAATTATTATAACAATAATACATAATGATAATAACTATGCTAATAATGATAATTGTAATAAAAATGATGATAATATTAATAATAATAAAAACAACAGTAGTAATAGTGATAATGGTTATAACATTAATAATGAAAATGATAACATAATTATGATAATAATGATAATGATAATAATACTAATAACTACTAGAAGCACTTAAAGAGCGCATACCTCCGATAAGGCAGTAGGGTCACAGATGCAATGAAATGTTCACACTTAAAGAAGCTGAAATTAAAATGGCAATGATAATAATAATAATGATGGATAAAACATGAATGGTCACGGAATAAGCTACCTCTTATATGGACGAACTGAATATATTTGCCAAAAAGGATGGCCATCAAGGAAGGATAAGAACTGTAAACGCCTTCAGTGATGAACAGTGATGAATCAGAGTGGAATTCCGGACCAAGAAAAGGCGCCAAAGCAGCACTTGAAAGGGGCAAGTTGACTCAAACATTCGCATTCAAGTGGATAATAACGCAACCATCATAGAAATAGAAGAAGAAAAAAGCTCACAGGTATCTAGGATTTCATGAAAGTGACCAAGAAATCAACAAGTGAAGATGAAGATGATATGAAAAGAATATTACAGAAGAATAGGTTTAGAGCCGAAGATTGAATTGGATGCTGCTAACAGAATTGAAGCCATTTGCACCTAATAAGTAAGGAAACTTCCTTATCTTGGCTAAGGAAGTTTCGTACCATGGAACGCATGCATCATCCTAAAGCTGACGTGAAAAGACTATACTTGCCAGGATCAGCACGAGGCGGCAGAC
>NC_091586.1:27752231-27755159 GCF_042767895.1 Penaeus vannamei | reverse complement strand
TCTCTCTCTCTCTCTCTCTCTCTCTCTTTCTCTTTCTCTCTCTCCCTCTCTCTCTATCTCTCTCTCTCTATCTATCTATCTATCTATCTCTCTACTTTTTTTCTATCCTTTTGCTTTTTTACTTTTTGTTTATCATTTAGGCGTTTATGCCTTTCCCATATTTATTAGTTTCATCATTACATCGATTCTCCTCCATTGCTATTTATTCTCTCCTTCGACAACCATTTATATCTTCTCGCTAGTATCTCTTCTCCCTTTATTTATTATTCCTTAAAAAAGACGCCGCACTTAGGGATCAGTGTAGGTTAGTGCTCTGGAAACCACTAAGATGCAGCATTCGAGCAGTTTACCGGTATGTACAGTTTGTTGTTGTTGTTGTGTATTAGATATATTTTCATGTTTTCTTTTTTGTCTCTTTTTTCTTTGACTCTGCCGTGTGTGTGTGTGTGTGTGTGTTTTTTTTTTTGAGTGTCTTTCTGTCTCTCTCTCTCTCTCTCTTTCTCTTTCTCTTTCTCTTTCTCTTTCTCTTTCTCTTTCTCTCTCTCTTTCTCTCTCTCTCTCTCTCTCTCTCTCTCTCTCTCTGATTCTCTCTCTCTCTCTTTCCACTGAATAATACTGATTATTGAAAATATTCAACAGCATCACAAGAAAATAAAATTGCAAGTAAATATTTACTTAAAAGGGTATTAAAGTTATAAGTTTTTCTTTCTACTTATAGAAATATTATGGATTCGAACTCTTCTAAATGACTAGAACCCCTATAGTACTATTTAATACTATTTTCTTATTGTCCACTGAATCTGTTATTTCACTTATTTGTTATTCTCAAATTCATCATCTATCTATCCGTCTCTTTCCTCTCTCCCTACCGTCTTTCTGTATTTCCATCCATCCTTTCCCCGTATTATAATCTACCTACCTATTCTCTCTCTCTCTCTCTCTCTCTCTCTCTCTCTCTCTCTCTCTCTCTCTCTCTCTCTCTCTCTCTCTCTCTCTCTCTCTCCCTCTCCCTCTCTAAATAAGTAAATAAAAAACTACCCATTCTCTCTCTAAAAATAGAATAATAAAAATATATATAAAATTCATCTAGTTCATTCGTAATTACCTTTACGTGGAGGCGGACTTCCGTTAGGCGCTGAGCTAACCCGTTACCTGTTGGTTCGCCAGCGCTGGTCGTGCTCTAAACAGTGACAGGGATTCAAAGGGTTGAGGCGCGGGGTGGGTGGCGGGTGGGGGGTGGGGTGGGGGATGGAAGGGGTGGTGGGGAAGGTTGAGGAAGGAAGAGTTGAAATTGAGCACGTACATGTACATAAATACATCTGTTTAAGTGTGCGCTCTCGAACAGGTACACGAATGCTCACACGTTCATGCACACACATACAATACGTGTTTGTAAGTAGTTTTTTTATTGTTACCATTACCGTCACCATCGCCAATCTCATCATCATCACCATTATCATCATTATTATCAATCATCATTGTTATCCGTCATCATTATTATCAGTCATTATTATCAATCATAATTATTATCAATCATCACCATGAATATTACCATCACCGTCAAAACATCATAACCACCACCACCATCATCACATCATCACCACCACCATCATTATCATCGCCACCACTAACAATCATCATCACTTCACCGTCATCATCACATCATCATCACAACCGTCATCACTTCACCATAAATCATCATCATCATCACTGCACCATTATCACATCATCATCATCACTTCACCATCATCACATCATCATCATCACTTCACCATCAATCATCATCACCACCACCATCATCACTATTGCCAACAAACATCAGCAACATATACGGTTCAAAAGTAGGACTACACAATACTGTGTTTAACGATAATTTCTTTCCCGTTATGATGACTCGACAGAACATCTCGCTGCCTAGTCTTGTGGAAATGTTTTTAACCTCACAAATCATGACAAGGAAATAGGAAAATAAGTGTAGAGTAGATGTAAAAATGTAAAGTAAAGAGGTAATGAGTCGTAGCGAGAAAGGAGTTAGTGATAATGAGTAAAGGTGAATGAAAAGTTTATGGGAAAAAAATATATTTGTTTTGTGTAACTGATTAGGGTTTATGTTTCAATTTATTTTTTTTTATCAGTTTTCAATATGAGTAGCTAAAATATATATATATATATATATATATATATATATATATATATATATATATATATATATATATATATATATGTATATATATATATATATATATATATATATATATATATTTTTTTTTTTTTTTTTTTTTTTCGTTACTCTCTTTCTAAATACTTAAGTAATCAGATTATTCACCGAGCCAAAGTACAACAATAACAACAAAAGAGGGAAAAGAAAAAAAATAATAACGTTTTTCTTTGTCGAATAATAAAGACTATCTTCACAATACAAGAGATTTATCTAACCGGTTTCGATTACGTCTTCATCAGAAATATATCATATATTTCTGATGAAGACGTAATCGAAACAGGTCAAAATACATCTCTTGTATTGAGATATCCAGTCTCATTCATGGTTTTTCTACAATGATCCTTTATATTATTGTGACTGAGTACTTCCCTCGTTTCCTGTTCACTATGAGCGTCTTCTACTTCACTCACCCAGAGACAATTTAAGTCCCAGCATACTTCTGTTATTAAAATGTTGATTGGTAATGTTGACAAAATTCACATCGTAAAATCGAGATTCATATTGTAAAATAAAGATTAAAATTGTACAAATGATATTCATATTGTGAAATTAAGATTCATATTGTAAAATAAAGATTATAATTGTACAAATAATATTCATATTGTGAAATTAAGATTCATATTGTAAAATAAAGATTTAAGAATGTACAAATAATATTCATATTGTGAAATTAAGATTTATATTGTAAAATACAGATTAAAATTGTA
>NC_091586.1:27734731-27747231 GCF_042767895.1 Penaeus vannamei | reverse complement strand
TCCTCCGGGGTCCTACATCGACGCCTTGAGTTTCCCTTCCGTGGACAGCCTGGCGAAGTACTTGAAATACCTCGACGGGAATGACACGGCTTATAACGAGTATTTCAGGTATGTTTGGTTCTGTGTACTCAGTCAGGAGGTTATATAAATATTGAGGTAAGAAAACATTAATTACTGGTTTTGTTTTGTTTAGTTGTGTGTACTCAGTCAGGGAGTTAGATAAACATTGAGGTAAGTAAACTTTAGGTTCTGGGTTTTGTTTTATAATTTGTTGTCTTGAAAATAATTAATCGGTTATTGTTTTTAATTTTTCTACTTCACTTCTTTTTGTGTAACAATATAGTAGTTATGTAGTATTATGGAAGAAATATTGTAGGCTTATATGCCATGCCGTATCTTCCAGGATTATTTTAATAACTTTGTGAATAAAGATTGAGTATTTTTTCTTTCTTTTTTTACTTTTTTTCTCTCAGACGAATGATATGCAGTTAGGTTGGTCAGAAAGTATCGAGGAAAATAAGTATTGCTGGGTATTAAATCATGCTTTTTGGTTGAGGAAGATTTTATTACTCAGGTAAATAATAATAATGATTTTCTTTTAATATATCACAACTTAATATGTTATTAGGTGGGTTGTCAAGTATTGAGAAAAATTGGTATTGTATGTTTTTAAGTCATGTTGTGTTTGAGGAATATATCAATCGGTTAAATAAGAATTAAAGATTTTTTCTCTCTCTTTGCGCAATAATATGTTAGTTTGGGTATAAGATATTGAGGAAAAAAATATTGTAGGCTTATAAATCATGCCGTTTTTGAGTAATAT
Organism: Penaeus vannamei; assembly: GCF_042767895.1. Lineage (NCBI taxonomy): Eukaryota > Metazoa > Arthropoda > Malacostraca > Decapoda > Penaeidae > Penaeus > Penaeus vannamei. The sequence continues at coordinate 27,746,408 of NC_091586.1, read as the reverse complement.
TTTATTTATTAGGGAAAGAGTATTTTTTCTCTTCCCTTTTTTACTTCTCTTTCTTAGTGTAATTATGTAGTTAGATGATTTGTAAAGTATTGAGGTAAATAAGAGGTATTGTAGGTTAATGCCATTGCAGTGTTGGAGTATTCTAATAATCATGTAAAGTTTTTTGAGTATTTTTTAACTTTATGTGTAGTTAAAACAGTTTGAACAGAAACAGCTAATGTCAGGGATTTAAACCTAGATAGGGGTCGCGAGTATAAAAAAAAAAAAGATGGCCGACCACTGGCTTTGCTCGCTTCAAATACTATCCACTAAGAACTTAACCTCCCGCTTTAATACAGTCGATTAACTCAAACCTCCAACAGCAAATACAACACACTTACTAAACCTCTTCCCTTGGCACCATTTCGACACTTATCCTACTTTACAGTGTCCAATACACACCATTTCACCATTAGAGTGTACAATACACACACAAAGAAAATACATATACATCTTCCTTTGTATATACACATATAGATCCATTGTTAAACACACTTTCCCTCCTATTGGGAACTAAAAAAAACCTAAAACTCAAAACTCTCTCCCTAGATGGAAGGGTCAGTACACCATAGACAACGGCTGGTCCAACACTGCTCAAGGATTTTGTGATTTGTGCAAGAAACTTCACCAGGACAGCGAGCCCAAAGTTTATCGAGATATCAAAGACTGGTTTATGCTGAGTGGCGGATGCAAGACTTTGAAGAGCAGGTCTTGGCTACCTTGGCTGTAGGAAGGGCTATGTGTGTGTGTTCAGTGTGTGTGAGTGTATGTAGGTGTTCAGTGTGTGTGAGTGTATGTATGTGTTCAGTGTGTGTGAGTGTGAGTGTATGTATGTGTTCAGTGTGTGTGAGTATATGTAGGTGTTCAGTGTGTGTGAGTGTATGTATGTGTTCAGTGTGTGTGAGTGTATGTATGTGTTCAGTGTGTTCAGTGTGTGTGAGTGTATGTATGTGTTCAGTGTGTGTGAGTATATGTAGGTGTTCAGTGTGTGTGAGTGTATGTATGTGTTCAGTGTGTGTGAGTGTATGTATGCGTTCAGTGTGTGTGAATATATCTATGTGTTCAGTATGTGTGTGTGTAGACGAAGAGAGAGAGAGAGATAGGAAAACCTATATTATTTTCAGGTTCCTACAAATATCTGTGATGTTACTATAACTTTTCGTTCAAAATTTAACGTCAACCGGTGAATTAGATAAATGAACACGCTGGTTATATATGTATGCATATACATATATATATATATATATATATATATATATATATATATATATATATATATATATATATATATATGCATATTTCTTTGTACGTATGCTTGTATGTATGTGTGTGTACAGTACATGTATGTATGCATGTGTATATATACGCGAATGCACAAGTATCACATTTATTTTCTATGCTGAATATATGTATAAAACTGTACAATACACTGCATGGAAGTTTCATGAACACAATGTACGGGTAGGACAAATTGTTAAATAAATACTTTTAATTAAATATGAAGTTATTTCTTCCAATTCCTTCTCTTTGGTTAAAATAGTTGTTTCATAGAATAATATTAGTAAAGGCGATGTTTTCTTGCATATGTATGTATGAGCTTGTATATATGTAGGTGTGAGGAATATATATATATATATATATATATATATATATATATATATATATATATATATATATATATATATATTACATAGGCACATGCATATATATATATTTACACACACACACACACACACACACACACACACACACATATATATATATATATATATATATATATATATATATATATATATATATATATATATATATATATGTATATATATATTTGTATATGTGTATATGTGTAGATTTATATATATATATATATATATATATATATATATATATATATATATATATATATATATATATGTGTGTGTGTGTGTGTGTGTGTGTGTGTGTGTGTGTAAATATATATATATGCATGTGCGTATGTTATATATATATATATATATATATATATATATATATATATATATATATATATATATATATATATATTTATATATATATATATGTATATATATATAATGTGTGTTTTTGTGTATGTGTGTAAACAAGTCAACAAATGATAATAATAGAAAATTTGATAACAAAAGCAATATATTACAATGATAAAGTAAACAAAAGGAAAAAACAAAAACTAAACTTTTTGGTAACAACTTTATTTTTTTGTGAATTTTACGTGGTTGGGGACTGTTATGGTAACAATAATAACAAATATAACAATTAACAACATTCACACATACTTAAAGCTTCGATAACAACAGTCAAAGATGCCAGTTTAAAGAGAAAAAAAATTGTCTAAGTCTTTTTTTTTTTTTTTTTTGGTAACATTTTTTTTTTTTTTTTTTTTATGTCTGGGTCAGTCATATCAGCACTTGAATTATGCGTCATGTCTGTATATTGTTTCATTTGCCGATTTTCTGTTTTAAATATATTTTTCTCATTTTCTAAAACAAAATTTTAAGTTTTTTTTTTCAGTTTGTTAATTTTTTTTTCTGATGTCTACGTGTCACTCAGTCTCAAAAGTCAAGTAAAAAAGTCATATATTTCTTTAATTGTTTTTTTGTTTTTTTTGTTTTTTGTTTGTTGTTTTTTGTTTGTGTGTCTGTCAAAAGTCAAGTAATAAGTCTTTTAAGTCTTTAACAAATCTCATCTGTAAAAGTCTTTAAGTCTTTAAGAAAACAGCAATAGTCATTTGTAGATATGTCTAAGAAAATAACAAAAGTCATTTGTAAAAAAGTACAAGAAAATAGCAAGTCATTTGTAAAAAAAAACAAAAAAAACAGTATAAGTCAACACCAAGTCATATACTAGTATTAACTAATAAACTGTCACGTAAACAAAGTCAAAAAGTCACATAAAAAAGTCAATAAAAAGTGAGCAAAAACAGAAAGGGTCATATTCACAGAGAATAACGGTGAATAACGCCCTAAACAACATCGGATTGTCAACAGCGCGATTCTCGACACCCGCTCGCCGTCACCGGGAGAACGCGGGTGTATAGAAAAAAGATCAAATAAATAAATAAATAGATAAATAAATAGATAATGAGCAAACGCAAGCTATGGATTTTTTCTTTTCTTTTTTTTAATATTTGCTTGTGCATTATTTTAACATTTTTTCCCATAGCTCGCGTTAACTCATTACGAGAAAGAGAAAAATTCAAAGAAATTTACCCGTATGAAACCGCGACGTAAAAAAATGTCGCTATTCTTACAGCTACTATCTTTATCTTCCTTTTTTTTTCCTTTTTTTTATCACTATCTCCTCACGTGATCTACTCCTCTTCCTCCTCTAATTCCCATCTCTCTCTCTCTCTCTCTCTCTCTCTCTCTCTCTCTCTCTCTCTCTCTCTCTCTCTCTCTCTCTCTCTCTCTCTCTCTCTCTCTCAAAGAGCAGTGATATACCCGAAGGTTCCGGCGTCACTGCTGAGATCAGCTGCGCCTTCGGGAACCACAGGGAGAGCAGGGATGGGAGTTCCCGGCTCCTCAAGAGGCAAGTCCAGTCGCGCCTTGTCGGGCTCTTCTTCCTCTTGGGGCGCCTCCTGCAAGAAAGTCTGTTTAGTTTTAGTGTTTTTTTTTTGGGGGGGGAAGGGGGGTGGGATGGGGAGGGTGGAAGGGGGTTGTGGGTTGGGTGGGAGGTAGGGGGTGGGGGTGTAAGAGGAGGTCTGGTCGTATGGAAATGAGTATGAGTCTGTTTAATTTTAGTTTTAGTTTTTTTTTTGGGGGGAGGGGGTGGGTTAAGTTTTGTTTGTGGGGGGGAGGGGGGGAAGTTTTGTTTGTGGGGGGGGAGGGGGGTAATTTTTTTGTGGGGGGAGGGGGGGAAGTTTTGTTTGTGGGGGGATTGGGGGGGAGGTTCTTTTGGGGAGGGGAGGGTAGGGTTGCATCTAACACAACCCACATTTTAAACCACATTTCAAAAACAAAAATGCTTTATAAATTATCTAGGAAAAAAACACACATAAGAACACAACCCCAAACCTATTTTAAAGAATCGAGGAAGAACAAGAACATTCCTCAGCCAACCCCGTGTCCTATAAATCCTGTTCTTTACAGTGAAGAACTAAGCTTAATCGAACGGCGAGGTGAGAGTACAAAAAAAAGAATAAAATAAAATAAAATACACGGCGGAAGTCATACATTTCCGAAATAATTCACAATTATGGTGAAGTTCATCCCAGCATAGTGAACAGAATGAATATAGTGAACATAGTGAACAGAGAACAAACTGAACACTGAGAGAACACGCGGACCACATAAATTCTCACACGATTTCGGCAAAATTTTATCTTCTTGTCTCCGCCATTATACACTTCCTGTTTTGTCTCTAAAACTGACGATCCTGACAACCTGATCAAACATTCCCACGTATAACGAAACCAGATTTCAAAACACGAAGCGCATAAAATAAATCTATTTCTGCGTAAACACGGCTGTAATTTCCGGGAGCAATTTTAAAACGAAATAAGACACTAACTTATTTTCTCTTATATATATTTTTTTTTTAAATATATATTAAAGTGATGATACTAACTTATTTTCTATTATATATTTTTTTCAAAATATATTAGAGTGAATTATTAGAGCTAATGGATGAACACAAATGAAGTCACAAAACAAAAGAATATCTTACTTATTTTTTAAAAAATATCATAGAACGATTGAATGAAAAAAAATATTAAAATAAACATCAACCAATATATATAAAATAAAATAAAAAGTTTTAGTTTGCCGTAAATTTCCTACGAGTAAATTTTCATTATAGATTAGTCATACTTATTACAAACACATTTTCTAATTTCGCTTAGGAAATGGCCGACAATAGTTATGGAATAAATATTTAGATTTATTTCCCCTAAATATTTTTAACGAACGAGGTAAGCAAGATAGATAAATAAGACATAAAATGGAATAAATAGATAGCTAAGTAAATAAATAAATGAATCAAAATAAAGAACACAAAGTAAAGAAAGTGACTCGACAAATCACAGACAAATAAGACATAAAGAACTACATATCCTCACATCACGATAAATATATAAATAAAATAACAGAAAATTAAAAAATACATATAATTAACTAACATTTAGCCCCAAATTCACATTGCCATAAGCCACTTAATGCCACATAAATCCACTTAAACCTCACTCAAAGCTAAATATATCCACTCAAAAGCCACATAAAACCCACTTAAACCTTAAAGCCACTCCAAACCCACCTACACCTGCACTTAACCCGATAACCCATACCCAAAGATACCCCCATACCCAAAAGCTCCCCAAACCTTAATATACCCTGAAACCTGAAATATTCTAAACACTAAAATACCCTAAACCCTAGAATCCTCATACCCAAAAATACCCCATACCCAAAAAACAAAAACAAAATTAACATACCTTGAACCCTAAAATACCCCATACCCAAAAAACAAAAACAAAATTAACATAACTTGAACCCTAAAATACCCCATACACAAAAAACAGAAACAAAATTAACATACGTTGAACCATAAAATACGCCATAACCAAAAAAACAAAAAAACTTAACATACGTTGAACCCTAAAATACCCCATACCCAAAAAACAAAAACAAAATTAACATACCTTGAACCCTAAAATACCCCATACCCAAAAAACAAAAACAAAATTAACATACCTTGAACCCTAAAATACCCCATACCCAAAAAACAAAAACAAAATTAACATACCTTGAACCCTAAAATACCCCATACCCAAAAAAACAAAAAAACTTAACATACCTTGAACCCTAAAATACCCCATACCCAAAAAACAAAAACAAAATTAACATACCTTGAACCCTAAAATACCCCATACCCAAAAAACAAAAACAAAATTAACATACCTTGAACCCTAAAATACCCCATACCCAAAAAACAAAAACAAAATTAACATACCTTGAACCCTAAAATACCCCATACCCAAAAACACCTCATACCTTAATATACCCTGAACCCTAAAATACCCTAAACCCTAAAACACACCCAGCCTTAATATACCCTGAACCCTAAAATACCCTAAACCCTAAAACACACCCAGCCTTAATATACCCTGAACCCTAAAATACCCTAAACCATCTCAAACCTTAATATACCCTGAACCCTGAACCCTAAAATACCCTAAACCCTAAAACACCTCAAACCTTAATATACCCTGAACCCTAAAATACCCTAAAACACGTCAAACCTTAATATGCCCTGAACCCTAAAATACCCTGAACCCTAAAATACCCCATACCCAAAAACACCCCAAACCTTAATTCTAAACCCTAAAATACCCCATACCCAAACAAACACCCCAAACCCTAAAAACACCCCATACCCCCAAAACACCCACTCGACTCACCTCCACAACATCAAGCGCCAAGATGTCGCCAGCCTCGAGAAGCCTGTACCCGCCCTCGTCCACCACATAGTTGAAGACACGCTCCACGCCCTCGGGATCCACATACCCGTACCGCCCGACCACTGTACCGTCTTGGCGTCTCATCTCGTGGCGGTACATGTTAGCCTGTGGTACCCCGTCCTCGTCGAAGGTGTTGCCGGTGTTGTAGCCGAACTGGTAGGTAGCTGGTGGGGGGGAGGGGGGAAGGGAGGAGGGGGAGGGGAAGGGAGAAAAGGGGGTGTTTGGTTAGTTATTTTGCTTTGTTTGTTTTGGTATGGTGTGGTGTGTATATAGATAGATAGATAGATGGATAGATATAGATATATGAAGGGAGGGAAGGAGGGAGGGAGAGAGAAAGAGAGAGAGAGACGGAGAGAAAGACAGAGAGAGAGAGAGAGAGAGAGAGAGAGAGAGAGAGAGAGAGAGAGAGAGAGAGAGAGAGAGAGAGAGAGAGAGAGAGAGAGAGAGATGGAGACACAGAGAGAGAGATGGAGACACAGAGAGAGAGATGGAGACACAGAGAGAGAGATGGAGACACAGAGAGAGAGAGAGAGAGAGAGAGAGAGAGAGAGAGAGAGAGAGAGAGAGAGAGAGAGACAGACAGACAGACAGAGAGAGAGAGATGGAGGAGCGGAGAGGGAAGCTAGGCTTAGGGAGATTAAAACGATATTCAGAGAGGGAGAAAGACAAGCACAAAAACAGGTGCGGTAAGAATGTGAGAGGAAGAAGGATATATGTAAAGGCTGTAGAAGGATAGGAACAAGAAATAAATAAGCATGAGTAAAGATGGGAAGAAATACGAAAGAAAACCGAAGTAGGAGAGAAAGAAACGAGACGAGAGGAGACGAAAGAATATGATAAAGGGTTGAAAGAGGAAAAAAAAAGAGACAGGCTGCCTACGAGACTGTAATACATGAGTTATAAACTGGAGGTCATTCACACCACACAGGCTGACCATAAGGGTGAAAATGGCGGACGTTAGAAGAGTCGCTAAGAAGAACGATCAAAGATGAAAACAAAAAAACTGATAATTGCAATGCTTTCAATTAGTTACTTTGATATCTCTCACAACAGTACCGTCTAAATTACATATATTCTCAAATAACGTTAATATTTTGATATCTCTCACAACAGTACCGTCTAAATTACATATATCCTCAAATAAACTTTATATTAAGATTCAGATTCATCATTTCTCGTGAATCATACCTTAAAATATTTGATATCAAAGTGAATATATATAACACAAAATGCAATCAACAACACAACATATGAAAATAAAGTGAATGTTTTCAAGAAATAAAATTCAACAATATAAATATGAAACGATACTTTGTATATAATACTCTTTATAATAATTAAAATTCAACAATAAAATATGAAACGATACGTTGTATATAATACTTTATATATAATAATAATCGCCACAGCAGGTAACCCCACAGGATAAGTATCCCGACACGTATTGAAGAACCGGTGTTGTTTACGGCCTTCTGGGACCTCACCCCCCCCCTTCCCCCCTCTCCCCCTTTCCCTCCCCCCCCCTCACCTGTCCCTCTCCCCCTCACCTGTCCCTCTCCCCCTCACCTGTCCCTAATCCTTTTTATTCCACCGCCCTGCCACCAGATGCCACACCTGTCTGCTAGCATACCCTTCGTTCACTAATCCTATTGTCCCCTTCCCCCTCCCTCGTTAAACTCATTCTAGTGAGGTACAGGATATGCTCGTTGAGGGATTACACACACACACACACACACACACACACACACACACACACACACACACACACACACATTCGTTGGTACTGACACCTGTTTGTTGAAGGGTAGGGTATTTATATGCACGGAGGTATAGGGTGTGGTCTGGGTTTCGTGTGGTGTGTGTCGATGAGGGTGATGTATACCCACATATGTGCTTTATAACTATCACTGAACTTGAATTATATATCTCTGTATGTAGTTAAGCCTTGTTAAGAATACTATAGCTATTGGTGGTTCATATCAAGGTGTTTAAATAGTGCTATTAGCTTGTATTACTAATCCTTAATTCTTTTTCTTTTTGTAATAACACTTCTTTCCTATAAAAAAAATCTACTGCAACAAATATACGTGATTTTAAATCCCAACTAGTCACAACCCTGGCATCCTACAATAACGAATAACCCTCCAACTATTTACACCTTTTTGAACTCCTACAAAATAGAATAAAACAAATCAAATCATATCAAACAAACAAACAGATACAACTACAATATCTACAAGGAAAAAATAACTCCCCCTCATCCCAATTACCTCCTATTCACATCACAACCCCAGTCCCTCTCCAAATAAACCTTCCCTGCCTACCCTCTACAACACAACCACCTAACACTATTAACCAACAAGAACTCTACACACAAACACACACACACACACCAAAAATCGCCCACTGCCTCACCGCCACCTAACACTACCACCAACAAGAACTCTACACACACACACACACACGCACGCACGCACGCACGCACACACACACACACACACACACACACACACACCAAAAATCTCCCACTGCCACCTAACACTACCACCAACAAGAACTCTACACACACACACACACGCCCAAAACCGCCCCCACTGCCACCTAACACTACCACCAACAAGAACTCTACACACACACACACACGCCCAAAACCGCCCCACTGCCACCTAACACTACCACCAACAAGAACTCTACACACACACACACACACCAAAAATCTCCCACTGCCACCTAACACTACCACCAACAAGAACTCTACACACACACACACGCACACGCCCAAAACCGCCCCACTGCCTCACCTCCTTCGAAGTCCCTCGTCAGATAGCGGAAGTTGCTGTCCTCTGGGATCTCGATGGGTACAAAAGGCCGCTGCTGCTCCTCGTTGATGATCGCCAGGGACTGTTGGGGGTCGTTCTCCACCACCACGAACAGAGGCTCGTCCGCGACAGGTGCTCCCCACGCCGCGCCGACCAAGGCCCCCAGGACAACCTGTTCGAGGGGGGCGGTGGAGGGTGGAGGGAGGTAGGGGGGGCGGTGGAGGGAGGAGGGTGGTGATAGGGGGGGAGGGAGGAGGGAGGAGGGTGGTGATGGGGGGTGGGGTGAGGTAGGGGGGGCGGTGGGAGGAGGGAGGAGGGTGGTGATGGGGGGTGGGGTGAGGTAGGGGGGGCGGTGGGAGGAGGGGAGGAGGTGGGAGAGGGGGGTGGGGTGAGATAGGGGGGGCGGTGGGAGAAGGGAGGAGGGTGGTGATGGGGGGGGTGAGGTGGGGCGGGAGAGAGGGAGGAGGGTGGTGATAGGGGAGAGGGAGAAGGTGGAGGGAGGAGGGAGGAGGGTGGTGATGGGGGGTTGGGGGTGAGGGAGAGGGGGGAAGGTGGGAGGAGGGAGACGGGGGAGTGGGAGAAGGTTGGAGTAGGGATAGGAGAGAGAGAGAGAGAGATGAAAAAAAATGGTTAGTTGTTTACTTTGATTTCCATTACAGAAAAAAATGTCTATTTGTCGCGTATTTTACGTAATGAATATAAAAACATAAAAAGACAATGACTTTCGAGAGTACAGATGCAGCTTATTATCATATAATGGGAGATAAAAAAAAAACTACAACTGATCAAAATGAATGTTTTAAGGCGAATAAAAACAGACAGAAACGCAAACATTCTTCCAAGCAGAAAGAGTAAGTGAATTCCTCATCGTTAACATTCTTCACTTCCTGGTCCAAAGGGGGGTTTAAAAGGAAGGCGCGATAGGCCTATCTGGAGGACATGACACCGGGTCCGAAAACTTCAAAGCAAAATCTTTCTCTTCACTTGGTTTGGAATAAAACTCCCGTACGATAGAACACATAACCCCACTAATTACACACTATATCTATGAATCACATAATAACAATAACACAAAAAAAAATAAGCAAAAAATAACGATTTAACTCACAAAAATCCACTTCATTTTGGCTGTGACGACTGGACTGAGATCGCTTGATGTTGTGTGCAGGTGGAGTCGTCGTCCGACTATTTATATGAGGTCCCGCCGGCGCAGTTGCCAGAGGTCTTCGGATCCCACGTCCTCCAGGGTTTTATCCTTCGCGAATCCCTCGTCTCTCCAACGCTAGAGCCTAACTAGCGAATCCCAAAAAAAGGAAAATAACCAACAAACAACGATATTACAACAACGAAAAATAAACTATCTCCTCGAATCCTAGAACAGACACCGAAAACAGACCAAAAAAATGAAAAAAAAAATCTTCATTCAGGATAGGCAACTGTCCCTTCACCTTCTCCCTCCCTCCTCCACCCTCCTTCCCACCCCCCTCTCCTTCCCCCTCCATTCTCCCTCCCTCTCCTTCCCCACCTCCATTCTCCCTCCCTCCCCACCTCCTTCCCCCCCTCCTTTCCCCCTCCTCCTCAGTAACCACATCCCCTCCAACTTGCCTGGGGCGGTGGTTGTGGTCGCTTCACCTCCTAATGATAAATCAGCTGACACGATCCACCAGGTAACGCCCGATTTTGGACCTTCCTGTATTGATCCGGAGAGAGAGGCACAGGTGTTTGTTTTGGTCGTCGGAAGGTGGGAGAAAAAATGAATGAACAGAAAAAATGAGAAAAAAATGAATGAAGAAAAAATGAGAAAAAATGAATAAACAAAAAAAAAAAGAAAAAAATGAATGAATGAAAAAATTGAGAAAAAATGAATGAAGAAAAAAAAGAAAAAAATGAGTGAATAAAAAATGAGAAAAAATTAATGAAAAAAGTGAACGAAGAAAAAATGAGAAAAAATGAATGAACAAAAAAAGAAAAAAAGAAAAAAAGAGAAAAAAAGGAATACACAAAAAAAAGAGAAAAAATGAATGAAGAAGGAAGGAGGAAAATTAGTGTAAAAAAATGTATACACAGACGTACGTTTACATATATGTGCGTTTGAAAAGAAATATACATACATACATAAGCGTATGTACATATATATGAATATATGTAAGTATATATATATATATATATGAATATATATATATATATATATATATATATATATATATATATATATATATATATACATATATATACATACATATACATACACACACACACACACACACACACACACACACACACACACACACACACACGCACACACACACACACACACACACACACACACACACATATATATATATATATA
>NC_091586.1:27699731-27704731 GCF_042767895.1 Penaeus vannamei | reverse complement strand
TAGGGCCTTAGTTGTGCTCAGGATATGTGGACGGTGGTGGTGGAGTGGAGTGGAGTGCTAGGGCCTTAGTTGTGCTCAGGATATGTGGACGGTGGTGGTGGAGTGGAGTGGAGTGCTAGGGCCTTAGTTGTGCTCAGGATGTGTGGACGGTGGTGGTGGAGTGGAGTGGAGTGCTAGGGCCTTAGGTGTGCTCAGGATATGTGGACGGTGGTGGTGGAGTGGAGTGGAGTGCTAGGGCCTTAGGTGTGCTCAGGATATGTGGACGGTGGTGGTGGAGTGGAGTGGAGTGCTAGGGCCTTAGGTGTGCTCAGGATATGTGGACGGTGGTGGTGGAGTGGAGTGGAGTGCTAGGGCCTTAGGTGTGCTCAGGATATGTGGACGGTGGTGGTGGAGTGGAGTGCTAGGGCCTTAGTTGTGCTCAGGATATGTGGACGGTGGTGGTGGAGTGGAGTGCTAGGGCCTTAGGTGTGCTCAGGATATGTGGACGGTGGTGGTGGAGTGGAGTGGAGTGCTAGGGCCTTAGTTGTGCTCAGGATATGTGGACGGTGGTGGTGGAGTGGAGTGCTAGGGCCTTAGTTGTGCTCAGGATATGTGGACGGTGGTGGTGGAGTGGAGTGCTAGGGCCTTAGGTGTGCTCAGGATATGTAGACGGTGACGGTGGAGTGGAGTGCTAGGGCCTTAGGTGTGCTCAGGATATGTGGACGGTGACGGTGGAGTGGAGTGCTAGGGCCTTAGGTGTGCTCAGGATATGTAGACGGTGACGGTGGAGTGGAGTGCTAGGGCCTTAGGTGTGCTCAGGATATGTGGACGGTGGAGTGGAGTGGAGTGCTAGGGCCTTAGGTGTGCTCAGGATATGTGGACGGTGGAGGTGGAGTGGAGTGCTAGGGCCTTAGGTGTGCTCAGGATATGTGGACGGTGGAGTGGAGTGGAGTGCTAGGGCCTTAGGTGTGCTCAGGATATGTGGACGGTGGTGGTGGAGTGGAGTGCTAGGGCCTTAGGTGTGCTCAGGATATGTGGACGGTGGTGGTGGAGTGGAGTGCTAGGGCCTTAGGTGTGCTCAGGATATGTGGACGGTGGCGGTGGAGTGGAGTGGAGTGCTAGGGCCTTAGGTGTGCTCAGGATGTGTGGACGGTGGCGGTGGAGTGGAGTGGAGTGCTAGGGCCTTAGGTGTGCTCAGGATATGTGGACGGTGGCGGTGGAGTGGAGTGGAGTGCTAGGGCCTTAGGTGTGCTCAGGATATGTGGACGGTGGAGGTGGAGTGGAGTGCTAGGGCCTTAGGTGTGCTCAGGATTGTGGACGGTGGAGGTGGAGGTGGAGTGGAGTGCTAGGGCCTTAGGTGTGCTCAGGATATGTGTGGACGGTGGCGGTGGAGTGGAGTGGAGTGCTAGGGCCTTAGGTGTGCTCAGGATATGTGGACGGTGGCGGTGGAGTGGAGTGCTAGGGCCTTAGGTGTGCTCAGGATATGTGGACGGTGGCGGTGGAGTGGAGTGCTAGGGCCTTAGGTGTGCTCAGGATATGTGGACGGTGGCGGTGGAGTGGAGTGCTAGGGCCTTAGGTGTGCTCAGGATATGTGGACGGTGGCGGTGGAGTGGAGTGCTAGGGCCTTAGGTGTGCTCAGGATATGTGGACGGTGGCGGTGGAGTGGAGTGCTAGGGCCTTAGGTGTGCTCAGGATATGTGGACGGTGGCGGTGGAGTGGAGTGCTAGGGCCTTAGGTGTGCTCAGGATCTGTGTGGACGGTGGTGGTGGAGTGGAGTGCTAGGGCCTTAGGTGTGCTCAGGATATGTGGACGGTGGTGGTGGAGTGGAGTGCTAGGGCCTTAGGTGTGCTCAGGATATGTGGACGGTGGCGGTGGAGTGGAGTGCTAGGGCCTTAGGTGTGCTCAGGATATGTGGACGGTGGTGGTGGAGTGGAGTGCTAGGGCCTTAGGTGTGCTCAGGATGTGTGGACGGTGGAGTGGAGTGGAGTGCTAGGGCCTTAGGTGTGCTCAGGATATGTGGACGGTGGTGGTGGAGTGGAGTGCTAGGGCCTTAGTTGTGCTCAGGATATGTGGACGGTGGAGTGGAGTGGAGTGCTAGGGCCTTAGGTGTGCTCAGGATATGTGGACGGTGGTGGTGGAGTGGAGTGCTAGGGCCTTAGGTGTGCTCAGGATATGTGGACGGTGGTGGTGGAGTGGAGTGCTAGGGCCTTAGGTGTGCTCAGGATATGTGGACGGTGGAGTGGAGTGGAGTGCTAGGGCCTTAGTTGTGCTCAGGATATGTGGACGGTGGAGTGGAGTGGAGTGCTAGGGCCTTAGGTGTGCTCAGGATATGTGGACGGTGGTGGTGGAGTGGAGTGCTAGGGCCTTAGGTGTGCTCAGGATATGTGGACGGTGGTGGTGGAGTGGAGTGCTAGGGCCTTAGGTGTGCTCAGGATATGTGGACGGTGGTGGTGGAGTGGAGTGCTAGGGCCTTAGGTGTGCTCAGGATGTGTGGACGGTGGTGGTGGAGTGGAGTGCTAGGGCCTTGGGTGTGCTCAGGATATGTGGACGGTGGAGTGGAGTGGAGTGCTAGGGCCTTAGTTGTGCTCAGGATATGTGGACGGTGGCGGTGGAGTGGAGTGGAGTGCTAGGGCCTTAGGTGTGCTCAGGATATGTGGACGGTGGTGGTGGAGTGGAGTGCTAGGGCCTTAGTTGTGCTCAGGATATGTGGACGGTGGAGTGGAGTGGAGTGCTAGGGCCTTAGTTGTGCTCAGGATATGTGGACGGTGGAGTGGAGTGGAGTGCTAGGGCCTTAGGTGTGCTCAGGATATGTGGACGGTGGAGTGGAGTGGAGTGCTAGGGCCTTAGGTGTGCTCAGGATATGTGGACGGTGGAGTGGAGTGGAGTGCTAGGGCCTTAGGTGTGCTCAGGATATGTGGACGGTGGCGGTGGAGTGGAGTGCTAGGGCCTTAGGTGTGCTCAGGATATGTGGACGGTGGCGGTGGAGTGGAGTGCTAGGGCCTTAGGTGTGCTCAGGATATGTGGACGGTGGCGGTGGAGTGGAGTGCTAGGGCCTTAGGTGTGCTCAGGATATGTGGACGGTGGAGTGGAGTGCTAGGGCCTTAGGTGTGCTCAGGATATGTGGACGGTGGAGTGGAGTGGAGTGCTAGGGCCTTAGGTGTGCTCAGGATATGTGGACGGTGGAGTGGAGTGGAGTGCTAGGGCCTTAGGTGTGCTCAGGATATGTGGACGGTGGAGTGGAGTGGAGTGCTAGGGCCTTAGGTGTGCTCAGGATATGTGGACGGTGGCGGTGGAGTGGAGTGGAGTGCTAGGGCCTTAGGTGTGCTCAGGATATGTGGACGGTGGCGGTGGAGTGGAGTGGAGTGCTAGGGCCTTAGGTGTGCTCAGGATATGTGGACGGTGGCGGTGGAGTGGAGTGGAGTGCTAGGGCCTTAGGTGTGCTCAGGATATGTGGACGGTGGCGGTGGAGTGGAGTGGAGTGCTAGGGCCTTAGGTGTGCTCAGGATATGTGGACGGTGGCGGTGGAGTGGAGTGGAGTGCTAGGGCCTTAGGTGTGCTCAGGATATGTGGACGGTGGAGTGGAGTGCTAGGGCCTTAGGTGTGCTCAGGATATGTGGACGGTGGAGTGGAGTGCTAGGGCCTTAGGTGTGCTCAGGATATGTGGACGGTGGAGTGGAGTGCTAGGGCCTTAGGTGTGCTCAGGATATGTGGACGGTGGCGGTGGAGTGGAGTGGAGTGCTAGGGCCTTAGGTGTGCTCAGGATATGTGGACGGTGGCGGTGGAGTGGAGTGGAGTGCTAGGGCCTTAGGTGTGCTCAGGATATGTGGACGGTGGCGGTGGAGTGGAGTGGAGTGCTAGGGCCTTAGGTGTGCTCAGGATATGTGGACGGTGGCGGTGGAGTGGAGTGGAGTGCTAGGGCCTTAGGTGTGCTCAGGATATGTGGACGGTGGCGGTGGAGTGGAGTGGAGTGCTAGGGCCTTAGTTGTGCTCAGGATATGTGGACGGTGGCGGTGGAGTGGAGTGGAGTGCTAGGGCCTTAGGTGTGCTCAGGATATGTGGACGGTGGTGGTGGAGTGGAGTGCTAGGGCCTTAGGTGTGCTCAGGATATGTGGACGGTGGCGGTGGAGTGGAGTGCTAGGGCCTTAGGTGTGCTCAGGATATGTGGACGGTGGTGGTGGAGTGGAGTGGAGTGCTAGGGCCTTAGGAGTGCTCAGGATATGTGGACGGTGGCGGTGGAGTGGAGTGGAGTGCTAGGGCCTTAGGTGTGCTCAGGATGTGTGGACGGTGGCGGTGGAGTGGAGTGGAGTGCCTGGGCCTTAGGTGTGCTCAGGATGTGTGGACGGTGGCGGTGGAGTGGAGTGGAGTGCCTGGGCCTTAGGTGTCCTCAGGATGTGTGGACGGTGGCGGTGGAGTGGAGTGGAGTGCCTGGGCCTTAGGTGTGCTCAGGATGTGTGGACGGTGGCGGTGGAGTGGAGTGGAGTGGAGTGCTAGGGCCTTAGGTGTGCTCAGGATGTGTGGACGGTGGTGGTAGAGTGGAGTGGAGTGCTAGGGCCTTAGGTGTGCTCAGGATATGTGGACGGTGGCGGTGGAGTGGAGTGGAGTGCTAGGGCCTTAGGAGTGCTCAGGATATGTGGACGGTGGCGATGGAGTGGAGTGGAGTGCTAGGGCCTTAGGTGTGCTCAGGATGTGTGGACGGTGGTGGTGGAGTGGAGTGCTAGGGCCTTAACTGTGCTCAGGATATGTGGACGGTGGCGATGGAGTGGAGTGCTAGGGCCTTAGGTGTGCTCAGGATGTGTGGACGGTGGTGGTGGAGTGGAGTGGAGTGCTAGGGCCTTAGGTGTGCTCAGGATGTGTGGACGGTGGCGGTGGAGTGGAGTGCTAGGGCCTTAGGTGTGCTCAGGATGTGTGGACGGTGGCGGTGGAGTGGAGTGCTAGGGCCTTAGGTGTGCTCAGGATGTGTGGACGGTGGCGGTGGAGTGGAGTGGAGTGCTAGGGCCTTAGGTGTGCTCAGGATGTGTGGA
>NC_091586.1:27682231-27684731 GCF_042767895.1 Penaeus vannamei | reverse complement strand
TAGAGGCAGACAGACAGGTAGACAGATAGATAGATAGATAGAAAGTGATAGAGACAAAAACAGACAGACAGGAAGACATAGATAGAGAGAATAGAGAGAACAAAATAAAGAGAAAGAGAGAAAGAGAGGAGAAAGCGATATCCCATACTGCAATGCAGGTTTTTGTATGCATGTAAATGGCAATATCATTTAAAATGCATATTTATTCAAAATTCACAAATTCCTAATTTGCTTTCTACATTTATTCTCCCTCTTGGTCTGTTAGCCTTTAGCTCTCATTTTCCTTTTTACGTCTTTATTAATTTCTTTGCCGTTCTCTGCCTGTCTATCTGTTTCTCTCTTTCTATCCATTTTTCTTTCTCTTTCTCGCTCTCTATCTCTCTCTCTCTCTATCTCTCTATCCATCCATCTCTCTCTCTCTCTCTCTCTCTCTCTCTCTCTCTCCCTCTCTCTCTCTCTCTCTCTCGCTCTCTCTCTCTCTCGCTCTCTCTATCTCTATATATACATATATATATATATATATATATATATATATATATATATATATATATATATATATATATATATATATATATCCATCCATCCATCTCTCTCTCTCTCTCTCTTTATCCACTCCATCTCTCTATCTCCATCCATCCATCTCTCTCTCTTTATCCACCCATCTCTCTATCTCTATCCTCCATCTCTCTCTCTTATCATCACCCCATCTCTCTACCTCTCCCACTATCCACATCCCTATCTCTCTCTCTCTTTTTCTCTCTAAGCATCTCTCTTTGTCTCTATCTGTCTCGATATCTCCCTCTTTCTCAATTTTGACTTTCGGATTCCTTCTCTGTCTCCTGTTTATATTTTCTTCTCAATTCTATTTTTATTCTTTTACTTTTTCTTTATCTTCTCTCCCTCTCTTTCTCTCTCTTTCCTCATTTCCATATCTTTCTCCTTATATTTTCATTCTCTCTCCTTTTCCCTCTTCCCTATTTCATATTATCTCCTTCTCCTTCTCCTCCTTTTCCCTCTCCTTCTGCCTCTCTTCCTCCTTCTTTCTTTTTTAAATTACTTTCTATTTCATTTTCGGTAAATGCAAATATAGCCGAGGAATGGAAAAAACAGCTGAAAAAGTCCGATACCTTTTTTGACCTTCACCTGAACAGTGCGTGTGCGTGCATTGGAATGTGTTTATGTGTGTGTGCGTGTGTGTTGTGTGTGTGTGTGTGTACGTGTATGTGTTTATGTGTGTGTGCGTGCATTGGAATGTGTTTATGTGTGTGTGTGTGTGTGTGTACGTGTATGTTTAAATCTGTGTTTGCATTTGTATGTGTTTATGCGTGTGTGTGCATTTGTATGTGTTTATGCGTGTGTGTGTGTGAGTGTGCATTTGTATGTGTTTATGCGTGTGTGTGTGTGTGCATTTGTATGTATTTATGCGTGTGTGTCTGTATGTGTGTGCATGTACGGATGTGTTTCTGTTCGTATACACACGAACCCAACACACATACACATTTTACAGAAGTTTTAGTAGCTTAAAAGTGGTAATCTTGTTATACCAATTTTCTATGATTATCCTCTGAGAGAGAGAGAGTGAGAGAGCGAGAGAGAGAGAGAAAGAGAGAGAGAGAGAGAGAGAGAGAGAGAGAGAGAGAGGGAGAGAGAGAGAGAGAGAGAGAGAGAGAGAGAGAGAGAGAGAGAGAGAGAGAGAGTGAGAGAGCGAGAGAGAGAGAGAAAGAGAGAGACAGCTACACAGAGAGAGAAAGAGAGACAGTTACAGAGAGAGAGCTACATTCCTTCCTTTTCCTACCTCTCTCTCCTTCCCTCCTACCCATCTTCCTTCTCCCTCCCTCCCTATCTCCCCTCATTCCCTCCTACCCATCTTCCTTTTTCCCTCCGACCCATCTTCCTCCTTCCCTCCCTATCTCCCCTCATTCCCTCCTTTTTCCCTCTTACCCATCTCCCTTCTCCGTCCCCTTCCCTCCCTATCTCCCCCTCATTCCCTCCTCTACCCATCTTCCTTCTCCCTCCCTATCTCCCCTCATTCTTCCTTTTTCCCCCTCATTACCCTTCCTTCTCCCTCCCCTATCTCCCCCCATTCCCTCCTTTTTCCCCTCTTTACCCATCTCCCTCCCTCCTTCCCTCCCTATCTCCCCTCATGCCCTCCTACCGATCTTCCTTCTCGTCCCTCCCTCCCCTTCCCTTCCCTCCCTATCTCCCCTCATTCCCTCCTTTTTCCCTCCGACCTATCTTCCATCCCCCCCTCCCTCCCCACCTCGAGAAAGAAGCCCCGCCGGGAAGGGGTGAGCCCCCCACCCTCTACTTTAACCCCCACCCTTCCCTTACCACTCTCCTCTCCCCCCACTCCCTCCCCACCTCCCGAAAAAGCCCCTTTGAGGTAAACCCCCACACTCTCCTTTCCTTCCCCCTTCCCTTCTCCTCTCCCTCCCTCCCCCTATGAAAAAGCCCCGCCACGAAAGTGAAACCCCCCGCCCTCTGCTTCCTTCCCACCCCC
>NC_091586.1:27649731-27659731 GCF_042767895.1 Penaeus vannamei | reverse complement strand
AAAGAGAGACAGACACAGACAGAAAGAGAGACAGACACAGACAGAAAGAGAGACAGAAAGAGAGACAAGCACAGACAGAAAGAGAGACAGACAGAAAGAGAGACAAGCACAGACAGAAAGAGAGACAGAAAGAGAGACAGACACAGACAAAAAGAGAGACAGAAAGAGAGAGAAACACAGACAGAAAGAGAGACAGACACAGACAGAAACAGAGACAGACACAGACAGAGAGACAGACAGAAAGAGAGACAGACAGACACGAAGAGGCCTAATGAATGCCCGAGAAATTATATTCCCTGAGGACGAATCGAGGAAGTTAGTATTGGTGGGAGGGGGGTGGAGGGGGGGAAGGGGAAGGGGTGAAGGGAGGTCTATAGAACTTGTATGGAGGGGAGGGGGGTACTTAGGTTCTACAGTGGTCGAGGATGTTAGTATTGGTGGGAGGGGGTGGAGGGGGGAGGGGTGTGTGGGGGGGAGGTCTGTAGAATTTGTTAGGAGGGGGGGGCGTGCTTGGGTTCTGCTCAGAATGGGGCGTGGGAATTTTGTTTTATCGTTTAGTTATTATTAGTAGTAGTATCAACATCAAAAACAACATCAACATCAACATCATCAACATCAACATCAATACCAACATCAATATCAACATTCATCATCCAAATCATCAACATCAATATCAAAATCAACATCAACGTCAACATCATCAAAATCATCAACATCAAATTCAACATCAAAATCAACATCAAAATCATCAACATCAAATTCAACATCAAAATCAACATCAAAATAATCAACATCAAATTCAACATCAAAATCAACATCAAAATCATCAACATCAAATTCAACATCAAAATCAACATCAAAATAATCAACATCAACGTCAACACCAACATCAATATCAACATCAATATCAACATCATCATCAAAATCATCAACATCAATATCAAAATCAACATCAACATCAGTATAATCAACATCAATATCAACATCAAATTCAACATCAAACTCAACATCAAAATAATCAACATCAACGTCAACACCAACATCAATATCAACATCAATATCAACATCATCATCAAAATCATCAACATCAATATCAAAATCAACATCAACATCAGTATAATCAACATCAATATCAACATCAAATTCAACATCAAACTCAACATCAAAATAATCAACATCAACGTCAACACCAACATCAACATCAACATCAAACTCAACATCAACTTCAACAACATCAAGTTAAACATTACTATCAACATCAACATATTTTACTTGTTTCTTACACGTATATTTATTCAGTATAAGTCAATAACAAACTAAAACCTGATATTCTGTCGACTCGTTAACATCAATAATAGTTGATAAATAAATGAATAAATGAATCATAACTGATAAAGGAATGAATAATTAGACATAAAAAATAAAATCACCTTCAGAAAAATTTGGCCCTAAATTCGTAATATTAAAGTTTAAAGCTTAGTTGTCTCTCTTACATAAAGAAATACATTTTTTATTTGTTTTTTTTTTATTGATTTGTTTATTTTCTAATTTCATGACATTGATGAGTTCCAAGCTTGGTTATGTTTTATGTGAAGAAATATGGTTAATCAAAACTTAATTCTTTTTTGTTTTTGTATCTAATTATTCATTTCTTTATCAGTTATGATTCATTTATTCATTTGTTTATCAAGTATTATTTATCTGTTTATTGATTTATCAATTATATATTTATCTATTATTTTCTATATATATTTACTTATGTATCTATTCATAAATGCATTTCTTCTCTCCCTCTCTCTCTCTCTCTCTCTCTCTCTCTCTCTCTCTCTCTCTCTCTCTCTCTCTCTCTCTCTCTCTCTCTCTCTCTCTCTCTCTCTCTCTTCCTGTTTGTTTCTACTTTTTCTTCTTCTTCATCATCTTCTTAATCTTTTTCTTCTTCTTCAACTTCTTCTTCTTCTTCTTCTTCTTCTTCATCTTCATCTTCATCTTCATCTTCATCATCATCATCATCATCATCATCATCACCACCACCACCATCACCACCACCACCATCATCGCCATCATCATCACCACCACCATCACCATCACCACCACCACCATTACCATCATCATCACCACCACCACCACCATCACCATTACCACCATCACCATCACCATCACCACCATCACCATCATCTTCAATAAATAATTAACCTGGTACTTTCAGGCTGACCATCAACAACAGCATAGACGTGGGAACCCAGATCCCATACCTCCAAATTGCACGAAAAGAAGGCTATGCTGTGCTGGTGCTGAACCCTAATGACAATTATCGAGTGGTTAATAACCAGAAACAGATTATTAAAGTAAGTGTTTGACCTCTGACATATACCTGTCTATCTGTTCATCTATCTGTCTATCCATCTACTTATACATCTATCCATCTATCTCTATACATCTATACATCTATCCATCTACTTATACATCTATCCATCTACTTATACATCTATTCATCTACTTATACATCTATCCATCTATCCATCTACTTATACATCTATCCATCTACTTATACATCTATCCATCTATCCATCTACTTATACATCTATCCATCTACTTATACATCTATCCATCTACTTATATATCTACCCATCTATCTGTCTATCCATCTACTTATACTACTATCCATCTATCCATATACTTATACCTCTATCCATCTACTTATACATCTATCCATCTATCCATCTATCTCTATACATCTTTCCATAAACCTATTCATCTATCTCTATACATAAACCTATCCATCTATCTCTATCCATAAACCTATCCATCCATCTCGATACATCTATATGTCTACCCTTCTATCTGTATATTTAACCATCCTTCCATGCATCCATCTATCCACCTATTCAACCATCCATCTGTCTGTCTATCTGTCCATCTCTCCCTCCCTCCATTCATTCATTCATCCATTCCTACAGCCACTTGTCCAACCATTCATCCATTTATCTGCATCTATCTATCCATCCACACACACACACACACACACACACACACACACACACACACACAGACACACACACACACACACACACACACACTCACACACACACACACCCAAACACACACACACACACACACACATACACACACACACACACACACACACACACACACACAAATATATATATATATATATATATATATATATATATATATATATATATATATATATATATATATATATATATATATATATATATATATATATATGTATATATATGATATATATATAAAAATATATATATATGTACATATGTATGTATATATATATATATATATATATATATATATATATATATGTATATATATATATATATGTATATTTGTATATATATATATATATATATATATATATATATATATATATGTATATATATATATATATATTTATATGTATATATACGTATATATATATATATATATATATGTATTTATATGAATATAGATGTATATATATAGATATATATATGTACATGTATATATATATATATATATATATATATATATATATATATATATATATATATATATATATATATATATATATATATATACATATGTGTGTGTGTGTGCACAAGCCATCATCGAATATTAACGTTAAAAAACTTACAACTACTTTCTCTGAACTTTATCCCTCCTTTACTCATTTCAAAATATATCGAGAAGTTTTTTTGGAATTTCACACACTTTTCCTTACCGCATCGGGAGTGGGGGAGGAGGGGGTAGGAAGGAGTGGGCGGGGCATACTGATAAGCCTCACATACCCCCCTGAAATTCTACACTAGCCTGTGAATTGGAAGGATAATTACTACTTACTACTGTGTACTACGACCAACTCGACCACTGAAACAAAAATAGATGCCTTAAAATACGATTATCTATTTCATATCTATCGTATCTTAATCTTAAATTCATTTTATATCAATCGTATTTTATCTATCGGACTATCGTATTCTAAGGCTTCCGAAATCTTGAAAGCATCTTCATAATATAAGGTCGTATTTACCCATTAGTTACAATTATCCCCTCATAAGGACCTTTCGGTATAGTTAACCCCCAGACACGTACCGCAAAATGCCCAAGGGGTAGAAATTTACCCCGTGGCTACTTTCTCGTATCCCGCCTCAGGGGGGTCTGTTTGGAAGGCTGTGTCAGGGGCAGGCTCCTCCTTATCGTATGAAATCCCATCTCCTCTCTCTCTCTCTCTCTCTCTCTCTCTCTCTCTCTCTCTCTCTCTCTCTCTCTCTCTCTCTCTCTCTCTCGCTCGCTCGCTCGCTCGCTCGATCTCTCTCTATCGTTCTCTTTATCGTATGAAATTACATCTCTCTCTCTCTCTATCGTTCTCTTTATCGTATGAAATTATCTCTCTCTCTCTCTCTCTCTCTCTTTCTTTCTCTCTCTCTCTCTCTCTCTCTCTCTCTCTCTCTCTCTCTCTCTCTCTCTCTCTCTCTCTCTCTCTCTCTCTCCCTCTCTCTCTCTCTCTCTCTCTCTCTCTCTCTCTCTCTCTCTCTCTCTCTTGTTTACATACATTCATTAGTTCACTTCAACTACTTTGTTCATTCATTCCTTTTTTTCAGTTCACCTACATTGTTCACATGTTCACTTACCTTGGTCACTTGTTCACCTACCTTGTTCACTGGTTCACCTTCCTTGTTCACTTAACTACTTTGTTCACTGGTTCACCTACCTTGTTCACTTAACTACCTTGTTCACTGGTTCACCTACTTAGTTTATTCTACTACCATCTCCATCCATTCCCTTATCCACTTGTTCACCTACCGTGTTCACTTGTTCACGATACTGTTTTCTTGTTCACCCACCTTGTTCATTCATTCCCTTGTTCACCTACCTTGTTCATTTATTCACCCAACTCGTTAATGTATTTACCTACCTTGTTCATCAATTCCCTTTTTTAACTTACCTTGTTAACAATCATTTCTTTAGACTTAGTAGGATTTAATTTCATGGCCCACCGAGAGCACCACGATTGAATCATCATCAAGTCTATAGTGATACTGTCAGCTCCTATTTGCCTAGTTGCCGGAGAAGGAATATCAGCACAGAGAGAAGTATCATCAGCATATGCCAACATTTTATTGGCAATGGCAGACCACATATTGTTTGTGTATAAGATAAAGAGCAAAGGGCCAAGAAGACTACCCTGAGGAACCCCAGAAGACACACGGGAATACGAGTTAAAACTACCATCAACATGAACACGCTGCTTCCTGCCAGTCAAAAATTCATTTAAGATACTTAATACTTTACCACCAACACCAACAGACTGTAACTTCAAAATTAAACCCTTGTGATTAACAGTGTCAAAAGCTGCACTAAAATCCAGCGAGACAAGTCTTGACTCATGACCCTTATCTAAAGCAGACTGCATTTCATGAACCAACATAAGCAGTGCATCGTTGCAGCCGAGTCCCTTTCTAAAACCAAGCTGAGCCTCTGGAAGAAACGGTCTCAAATGTACAGAAAAAACGTTTGACCAACAAACGTTCAAAACCCATGGATAAACTTGGAGTAATTGTAATGGGCCCAAATTCAGTTTTCGCCTACCATATCCACCTTTTCCCATGTTCACCTTGTTCACTTGTTCACCTCCCATATCCACCCATTCTCTTGTTCACCTCCCATATCCACCCATCCCCTTGTTCACCTACCCTATCCACCCACTCCCTCGTTCACCTTGTTCCCTTGTTCACCTACCATATCCACCCATTCCCTTGTTCACCTACCCTACCCACCCACTCCCTCGTTCATCTTGTTCACTTGTTCACCTCCCATATCCACCCACTCCCTTGTTCACCGTGTTCCCTTGTTCTCCATTAGGGCAGCGAGAACGCCGTGGCCCACGCTTCCTCGGTGTGGGAGACTTACCTCCGAGAGACGAAAGCGAAGAACATAGCAATTGTGGGCCACAGTTACGGCGGAGAAATCACTAAGTGCTTGGTGAGTTTTTTTTTTTTTTTTTTTTTTTTACTTGTTGCTGTTTTTGTGTTTTGGTTTTTGGTGTTTGGGTTTTTGTTGTTTTGGTTTTTGGTTTTGGTGTGTTTGTTTTTGTTTTGCTTTGCTTTGGCTTTGTATTTTTGTTTTGTTTTGGTTTTGGTTTTGTTGTTTTGGTTTTGGTTTTGTTTGTTGTTTGTTTTGGTGTGTTCGTTTTGTTTTATTGCTTGTTTTCTTCATTTTGTTGTGTTTGTTTTATGTTTGTTGTATTTTGTGTTTGTTTTGTTTTTGTTGCGTTTTATATCTGCATTTTGTGTTTGTTTTGATTTTGTTGTGTTTGTTTTATACTTGTATTTTGTGTTTGTTTTCTTTTTGTTAGTTTTACATTATTTGTTTTCTTTTTGTTGAACTTGTTTAGTTGTTCTGGAATTGTTTTGTAATTATTATTGCCTTTGTATTATGTTATAATTGTTATCGTCACATACACTCTCGTATCGTTGTTGTTGCTTTGTTATTACGGCTGTTTTATTTTGTTATTGTTATTGTCACACACTTTTCCTGGTTGTTTTCTTCCTATTGTTGTGGTTCTCTTTGTTGTTATTTTTATTACAACACGTACGCGGGCAGCCTGACTTCCACTCAATGCCACCACAAAATAAAACATTATTAGTATCATCATTATCATCATTATTGCAGTTATGATAATTATAATTAGTTTCAGTATTAGTATAATCATCATCAAAATTATAGTAATGATAATTATAATCATTACCATTATTAAAGTTATAATAATTATCATCATTATCATCATTATTGCAGTTATGATAATTATAATAAGTTTCAGTATTAGTATAATCATCATCAAAATTAAAGTAATAATAATTATAATCATCATCATTATTAGTATCATCATTATCATCATTATTGCAGTTATAATAATTATAATTCGTTTCTTTATTAGTATAATCATCATCAAAATTATAGTAATAATAATTATAATCATTACCATTATTAAAGTTATAATAATTATAATCATTATCATCATTAAAGTTATAATAATTATAATTAGTTTCAGTATTAGTATAATTATCATCATAATTAAAGTAATAATAATCATAATCATTACCCTTATTAGTATCATTATTACTATTCTTATTATTGCAGTTATAATAATTATAATTAGTTTCATTATTAGTATAATTATCATCATAGTTATAGTAATAATAATTATAATCATTACCATTATTAAAGTTATTATAATTATAATCATTATCATCATTAAAGTTACAATAATTATAATTAGTTTCAGTATTAGTATAATCATCATCATAATTAAAGTAATAATAATCATAATCATTACCATTATTAGTATTATTAGTATTATTATTATCCTTATTATTGCAGTTATAATAATCATAATTAGTTTCATTATTAGTACAAATATAATCATGATTAAAGTAATAATAATTATCATCATCATCAGTATTAGTATCATTATTATCATCATTATTGCAGTTATAATAACCATAATTAGTTTCATTATTAGTATAATTATCATCATAATTAAAGTAATAATAATTATAATCATTATCATGATTAAAGTTATAATAATTGTAATCATCATTATTATTATCATTATTATCATCATCATCATTATTAGTATCCTTATTATCATCATTATCAGTATCATTATTATCATCATCATCACTATTAGTATCATTATTATCATCATAATTGCAGTTATAATAATCATAATCATTACCATAATTAAAGTAATGATAATTATAATCATCGCCATTATTAGTATCATTATTATCATCATAATTGCAGTTATAATAATTATAATCATTACCATAATCAAAGTACTAATAATTATAATCATCATCATTATTAGCATCATTATTATCATCATTATTGCAGTTATAATAATTATAATCATTACCATAATTAAAGTAATGATAATCATAATCATCACCATAATCAAAGTAATAATAATTATAATCATCATCATTATTAGTATCATTATCATCATCATCATTATTAGTATCATTACTATCATCATTATTGCAGTTATAATAATTATAATCATCACCATAATCAAAGTAATGATAATTATAATCATCATCATTATCAGTATCATTATCGTCCTCATTGCAGTTATGATAATTATAAATACCATAATCAAAGTACTAATAATTATAATCATCATCATTATTAGTATCATTATCATCATCATCATGATTAGTATCATTACTATCATCATTATTGCAGTTATAATAATTATAATCATCACCATAATCAAAGTAATAATAATTATAATCATCACCATAATCAAAGTAATAATAATTATAATCATCACCATAATTAAAGTAATAATAATCATAATCATCACCATAATCAAAGTACTAATAATTATAATCATTACCATAATCAAAGTAATAATAATTATAATCCTCATCATTATCAGTATCATTATCGTCCTCATTGCAGTTTGACAAGTACAAGGAAGACTTCAAGGAGCGTGTGTTCGCCGTCGCGCTGACGAGCTCGACCCACAAGTTCTCCGACCCCGAGGAGTACAGGGACTTGATAAAGGTAAGAGAGGGGTAAGGCAAGACAAGACGAGGAAATATAAGGTAAGAAAGGGGTAAGGCAAGGCAAGACGAGGAAATATAAGGTAAGAAAGGGGTAAGGCAAGGCAAGCTGAGGGAAGGGAAGCGGCAAGGGAAGCTCAGGAAAGATGATAAAGGTAAGAAAGGGGTAAGGCAAGGCAAGACGAGGGAAGGGAAGCGGGAAGGGAAGCTCAGGAAAGATGATAAAGGTAAGAAAGGGGTAAGGCAAGGCAAGACGAGGGAAGGGAAGCGGGAAGGGAAGCTCAGGAAAGATGATAAAGGTAAGAAAGGGGTAAATCAAGGCAAGACGAGGAAATATAGCGGCAAGGGAAGCTCAGGAAAGATGATAAAGGTAAGAAAGGGGTAAGGCGAGGCAAGACGAGGGAAGGGAAGCGGGAAGGGAAGCTCAGGAAAGATGATAAAGGTAAGAAAGGGGTAAGGCAAGGCAAGCTGAGGGAAGGGAAGCGGCAAGGGAAGCTCAGGAAAGATGATAAAGGTAAGAAAGGGGTAAGGCGAGGCAAGACGAGGGAAGGGAAGCGGCAAGGGAAGCTCAGGAAAGATGATAAAGGTAAGAAAGGGGTAAGGCAAGGCAAGACGAGGGAAGGGAAGTGGGAAGGGAAGCTCAGGAAAGATGAGGGAGGGTGAGGGAAGAGGAGAGAAAGGTAAGGGGGAGGTAGAGGAGGAAAGGGAGTGAGAGGGAGGCTAGGGAAAGACGAGGGAGGGAATGTGTGTGTGTGTGTGTCTGTGTGTGTTTATGTGTGTGTGTGTGTGTGTGTTTGTGCCTGTGTGTGTTTATGTGTGTGTGTGTGTGTGTGTGTTTGTGTCTGTGTGTGTTTATATGTGTGTGTGTTTATATGTGTATGTGTATGTGTATATATATATATATATATATATATATATATATATATATATATATATATATATATATATATATATATATATATATATATATATATTCTTTCTCCCTCTATCTCTGAGAGAAATGGCAGGAGGGACGAAGGGAGGGATGTAAAAGACGCAGACAGGGAGGCGGACAAGGCGATAGGTAGACGCAGAACCCGAGAGGCAGGTCAAGTGCGATCAAAGTCTACACAAGTCCTTATAGAAAAAGAAAGAGAGAGAGAAATCGGAAAATAGATAGAGAGATAGAGAGAGAAGAAGAAGAAGAAAAGAGAGTAGAGAGTGGAAAAGTCATTTTAGCCCCGAAATAACTAATAGACCTTGGGTACGATGACCTCGCTCGGTGCCATGGCCGACCCAAGACACGTGACCCGTCCCAAGTAGTCGTCAACCCACGGAACTAAAGCCTAAGTCCAGTCGAGGATGACATGACTTGAAGGTGCACCACAGAAGTGACCTCTTTTGAGACATAGACGAGGTCGAGGTCAGTTTGAGAG
>NC_091586.1:27630722-27643222 GCF_042767895.1 Penaeus vannamei | reverse complement strand
AACTTAATTCCATTAGTTTCCCTAAAACTTAATTCCATGAGTTTCCCTAAAACTTAATTCCATTAGTTTCCCTAAAACTTAATTCCATTCGTTTCCCTAAAACTTAATTCCATTCGTTTCCCTAAAACTTAATTCCATTCGTTTCCCTAAAACTTAATTCCATTAGTTTCCCTAAAACTTAATTCCATGAGTTTCCCTAAAACTTAATTCCATTAGTTTCCCTAAAACTTAGTTCCATTAGTTTCCCTAAAACTTAATTCCATGAGTTTCCCTAAAACTTAATTCCATTCGTTTCCCTAAAACTTAATTCCATTAGTTTCCCTAAAACTTAATTCCATTAGTTTCCCTAAAACTTAATTCCATGAGTTTCCCTAAAACTTAATTCCATTCGTTTCCCTAAAACTTAGTTCCATTAGTTTCCCTAAAACTTAATTCCATTAGTTTCCCTAAAACTTAATTCCATTAGTTTCCCTAAAACTTAATTCCATTAGTTTCCCTAAAACTTAATTCCATTCGTTTCCCTAAAACTTAATTCCATTCGTTTCCCTAAAACTTAATTCCATTCGTTTCCCTAAAACTTAATTCCATTCGTTTCCCTAAAACTTAATTCCATTCGTTTCCCTAAAACTTAATTCCATGAGTTTCCCTAAAACTTAATTCCATTCGTTTCCCTAAAACTTAATTCCATTCGTTTCCCTAAAACTTAATTCCATGAGTTTCCCTAAAACTTAATTCCATTCGTTTCCCTAAAACTTAATTCCATTAGTTTCCCTAAAACTTAATTCCATTAGTTTCCCTAAAACTTAATTCCATTAGTTTCCCTAAAACTTAATTCCATGAGTTTCCCTAAAACTTAATTCCATTCGTTTCCCTAAAACTTAATTCCATTCGTTTCCCTAAAACTTAATTCCATTCGTTTCCCTAAAACTTAATTCCATTCGTTTCCCTAAAACTTAATTCCATGAGTTTCCCTAAAACTTAATTCCATTCGTTTCCCTAAAACTTAATTCCATTCGTTTCCCTAAAACTTAATTCCATTAGTTTCCCTAAAACTTAATTCCATTCGTTTCCCTAAAACTTAATTCCATTCGTTTCCCTAAAACTTAATTCCATGAGTTTCCCTAAAACTTAATTCCATTAGTTTCCCTAAAACTTAATTCCATTCGTTTCCCTAAAACTTAATTCCATTAGTTTCCCTAAAACTTAATTCCATTCGTTTCCCTAAAACTTAATTCCATGAGTTTCCCTAAAACTTAATTCCATTCGTTTCCCTAAAACTTAATTCCATGAGTTTCCCTAAAACTTAATTCCATTCGTTTCCCTAAAACTTAATTCCATTCGTTTCCCTAAAACTTAATTCCATTCGTTTCCCTAAAACTTAATTCCATTCGTTTCCCTAAAACTTAATTCCATGAGTTTCCCTAAAACTTAATTCCATTCGTTTCCCTAAAACTTAATTCCATTAGTTTCCCTAAAACTTAATTCCATTCGTTTCCCTAAAACTTAATTCCATTCGTTTCCCTAAAACTTAATTCCATGAGTTTCCCTAAAACTTAATTCCATTCGTTTCCCTAAAACTTAATTCCATTCGTTTCCCTAAAACTTAATTCCATTCGTTTCCCTAAAACTTAATTCCATTCGTTTCCCTAAAACTTAATTCCATTAGTTTCCCTAAAACTTAATTCCATTAGTTTCCCTAAAACTTAGTTCCATTCGTTTCCCTAAAACTTAATTCCATTCGTTTCCCTAAAACTTAATTCCATTAGTTTCCCTAAAACTTAATTCCATTCGTTTCCCTAAAACTTGATTCCATTCGTTTCCCTAAAACTTAATTCCATTAGTTTCCCTAAAACTTAATTCCATTCGTTTCCCTAAAACTTAATTCCATTAGTTTCCCTAAAACTTAATTCCATTCGTTTCCCTAAAACTTGATTCCATTCGTTTCCCTAAAACTTAATTCCATTAGTTTCCCTAAAAGTTAATTCCATGAGTTTCCCTAAAACTTAATTCCATTCGTTTCCCTAAAACTTAATTCCATTAGTTTCCCTAAAACTTAATTCCATTCGTTTCCCTAAAACTTAATTCCATTCGTTTCCCTAAAACTTAATTCCATTAGTTTCCCTAAAACTTAATTCCATTAGTTTCCCTAAAATTAAACCCATTGAAATCCTAATTCCATGAGTATGAATCCCATTACTTTTCTCCTTTCACTCCGAAACACCGACGCTCAACACCATCCTAACATTACCATGGAAAATTACCATAAGCATAGGACATTGTTATGGAAATACAGTGGCATGAGTATACGGACTTGGTGTTCTTTCGCATGACACATGACATATATTTTCACTTTGTCATTTATGTTACAGTATCGTAGTATTTTGTAGTGTGTCGAATACTGACTTGACTTAAACTTAATAAAGTTTCGATAACTATTTATGCTACAACGAATCTAAAGCAATAAAACAAGCATTACTGTATCACGACATTATATACGACATATATGTATGATCTCGAATAATGCCTTCAACTTTGACAAAGTTCCAATAACTAGTTGAAAACAACGAAACAAAACAAGAAAAAAAGGTTTTATAGGGAATTGGAATTAAGCAAATCCTATCATTGTTGTTGTTTTTTTTTTAATCAATTTGCATTTTGATTAAATTCCTCCCCCCCCCTCCCCCCTCCCCCCTCCCCCCCTCCCCCTCTTAAAACGTTTACCCACGAAAATGTAAATTTGTAGAATATGAGCTTAAACTTGACCATTTCTCGCGAACACATAAGTTAAGGAAGTAATTTTTGAGACTTAAACTAAACGGAAATTAATTACAGGGACGATAGAGGTATTTGGAGGAAGAGAAAATATATTGTCTGTACACACACATTCACGCATATGTCTGTCTTTTGTGTGTGTGTGTGTGTGTGTGTATATGTATATATATATATATATATATATATATATATATATATATATATATATATATATATATATATATATATATATATATATATATATATATGTATGTATGTATACATGTATATATGTATATGTAAGTATATATATATATAAATATATATATATATATATATATATATATATTTATATATATATATATATATATATATATATATATATATATATATATATATATATATACCTGTGTGTGTGCATCTTCCTCTGTGTTAAACTCTTTATCCGTTTTTCTCTTTCTTTCCCGCCTTTACTCCCCCTCCCCCTCCCCCCCTCCCCCCATCGCTCCAACAGCTGAAACGTGAAAATATAATCTGTGATCTCCCACTGAGCGATGATGCCAGCCACCGATCCCAGATTTTTTCATTTAGATTTTTCTATATAAAACCCAACTTCATTTCGGATTTCGCACCTCCCGTCCTCCCCTCCCCTCCCTTCTCCTCCACTCCCCTCCCCTCCCTTCCTCCTTCCTCCCCCTCCCCTCCTCCCGTCCTCCCCCTTCTTCCTCCTCTTCACCCCCTCCTTTCATTCCCCTCCCCCCCCCCTTCCCCACAACCTCTCCTCACCACCTGGCTGTCAGCCTCACCTAAATTATTTTTCTCTTTTCCTCCCTTCCTTCCTTCCTTTCTTTTATTCCTTTTCATTTTACCCATTCTCTCTTTACTTTTTCTCTCTATCTATTTATCCTTTTTCTCTCGTTTCCTCCTGATATGTCCTTTTACTATCTATTGGTCTGTCTATCTATTGTACATCTATGAACCTGTCTGTCTGCGATAAATTATATTTTGATTTGATATAGAAAGCCATCACGTTGTTGAAAGTCTCTATAACTCAGGTCCAAAGTGCCATCTGTGTTGGATGACTTCGTGCAGAAACAGTCACACGTGTTATAGATCTTTTCCGAGTTTTTCTTTCTTTCTTCTCTTATTATCCCTCTCTTTTGTGTTTTCCGCTCGGGGCGCACAGGAAGAGAATATTTTTTGGTTTATAAATGATAGCGTATTGTAAAAAGATACTAATCAATATTCCACAGGAGGAATTCACATCCAACACATTTTGAAACTGATTCGTTGTAAATTGGATCTCGACTCATTTTAGTATTAGAACCGACTAAAAGGTGTCCGGTGAGACTCATTTCCATCAAATCCAGTATTTTGAAAATGTATGAAAAAGATTCTCTCTCTCTCTCGATCTCCCTTTTCCACCTCTCTCTGTCTGTCTCTGTCTCTCTCTCTCTCTCTCTCTCTCTCTCTCTCTCTCTCTCTCTCTCGCTCTCTCTCTCTCTTTCACCCCCCTCTCTCTCTTTCATCCCCTCTCTCTTTCTCTTTCACCCCCCCCTCTCTCTTTCATCCCATCTTTCTTTCCTCCCCCCTCTTCTCTCTCTCTTTTACCCCCCTCTCTCTATTTCTCACCCCCTCTCTCTCTTTCTTTCACCCCCTCTCCCTCTTTCACACACCTCTCTCTTCTCTCTCTCTCTTTCACCCCCCCTCTTTATCTTTCAACCCCCCCTCTCTCTCTCTTTCACCCCCCCTCTCCCTCTTTCTCTTTCACCCCCCCTCTTCTATCTCTCTTTCAACCCCCCCTCTCTCTCTCTCATCCCCCCTCTCTCTCTTTCACCCCCCTCTCTCTCTCTCTTTCACCCAGCCCCTCTCTCCTCTCTCTCCTTCACCCCCCTCCCTCTTTTCTCTCTCCTTTCACCCCCCTCCCTCTCTATCTCTCTCTCTCTTTCACCCCTCTCTCTCTATCTCTCTCTCTCTCTCTCTCTCTCTCTCTTTCACCCCCCCCTCTTTCTTTCTCTCTTTCACTCCCCCCCCTCTTCTCTCTCTTTCACCCAGCCCCCCCTTCTCTTTCTCTCTTCTTCACCCCCCTCCCCTCTTCTCTCTCTCTTTCACCCCTCTCCCTCTCTCTCTCTCTCTCTCTCTCTCTCTCTTTCACCCCCCCCTCTTCTTTCTCTCTTTCACTCCCCCCCTCTTCTCTCTCTTTCACCCAGCCCCCCCTTCTCTTTCTCTCTCATTCACCCCCCCTCTCTCTCTTTCACCCCCCCTCTCTCTCTCTCCTTTCCCACCCAGCCCCCCCCTTCTCTTTCTCTCTCTTTCACCCCCCCCTCCCTCTTCCTCTCTCTCTCTCTCTTTCCCACGCAAATCAGATCATTAACTCAGAAGACCAATAATCACTCGAGCTTCCTCACACAAGCCACGCATTCCGCCCGTCTCTTATCTCGCACTGAATCATTCTCATTTTGCAGACTTTTGCAGACTTCGCCGCGCAGCATCCGGGACATGTCGAAACGTCCGAACACTTTGGCGCGGAAGTTAGTTTGAGAGAGATGAAGAGTTAGGAAAGTTTGTTTTGATTTTTATTTATTATTATTATTATCTTATAATGATGCTTCGGGAGGGGGGGGAGGGGGAATAAAGAGAATTTGTGATGATAAAATCGATGGCGGTTGCGGGATGTGAAGGAATCTTCTCGAGTTCAAAGGGAGGGTGAGGATAAACTTTAAGAATATTATTATCATTATTATCATTATTATTGTTATTACTATTATTATTATTAAGATACTTCGGTGGGAAATAAGGAAAATTTGTGTAGGTAATAAAATCGATAGAGGTTGTGGGACGTAAATGGTTTCGCTTCTTCTCGAGTTCAAAGGGAGCGTGATGATAAATTTGGATTTGATCATGATTTTATTAAAACGATCAGAGGAAAATATCTTAATTACATTAGAGTTAATGATTATGTGAGGTTGGACTGTGGACATTTTTGTTTTCGAGTTTGAATGATTGTAAAAGTGTGTGAATGTGATGTGTGTGCGTGTGTGTGTGTGCGTGTGTGTGTGAATGTGATGTGTGTGTGTGATGTGTGTGTGTATATATGTGTGTGCGTGTGTGAATGTGATGTGTGTGCGTGTGTGTGTGTGCGTGTGTGTGTGAATGTGATGTGTGTGTGTGATGTGTGTGTGTATATATGTGTGTGCGTGTGTGAATGTGATGTGTGTGCGTGTGTGTGTGTGCGTGTGTGTGTGAATGTGATGTGTGTGTGTGATGTGTGTGTGTATATGTGTGTGTGTGTGTGTGTTTATTTTGTATAGCAGAAAACTACCGCGTAAAAATGAGAGAAAACTTGGTGCTGAATACCTCTTAATTATAATTTCTATAGTAATGATAATAACGACAATGATAATGACAATGATAATAGTAATAATAATGATAATAATAATGATAAAAACAATGACAATAATAATGATGCTACCACTACTAATGATAATAATAACAATACTACAATCAATGAAAATAGTAACAGTAAAGCAATAAGAATAGATAACAATAATATTGTCAAAATGATAACAATAATAATAATAATGATATAATAATAATAATGACAATAACAAAATAATAATGCTAATGATAATAATGATAGAAATAATGATGAAAATGATAATTATGACAATAATAATAACAATAACAATGATTATAATAACACCAATAATAATAATAATGATAATAACAATGATACTGATAATAATAATGATAATAAGAGCAATGAAAACCCGCAAATGTACCAAAGAAATAAAACTTTTGAAATTGAAGAAATAAAAAGACTAAAACTACCCAAGAGTTCTTCAAGTTGCAGGTCGAGAGATATTGTCAAGTGGGTCAAGTCTCATGTAAAATAATAATAATAGTAATAACAATAATGATAATAATAATATTGATAATAGTAATAATGATAATAACAACAGAAATGATAATAATAATAATGATAATGATAATAATAATGATAATGATAATAATAATGATAATAATAATAATAATAATAATAATAATAATAATAATAATAATAATAATAATAATAATGATAATAATAATAATAATAATAATAATAATAATAATAATAATAATAATAATGATAAAAAGATTAATAACATGTATAAATACAGTGAAAAGGTAGATTGAACTGAAATAAATAGACAAGGAAATAAATTGGTGATATTAGGAGAATAGAGGAATGAGATGGATATATGTGGCAACCTCGTCAGCTCTTCTTGGTTAATCTTCTTACTTTTTCTTCGCGTTTGAAGAAAAAGTAAGTATATATATTTTTTTCTTACTTTTTCATCCAGCTTATCCGTTCATTTGGAAAATCCTTCTCTTTTCTCTCTATTTCTTCTTCTTCGTGTTTGAATATTCCTCGAACATATTTATTCGTTCGATAATTTTCTTTCTCTTCTTCTTCTTCTTCTATTTCTTTTTTTTTTCCTATTCTTCTTCCGTTTCATCCTATTCTCCTTGTTCCTCTTCTTTTTCTTCTTCATGTTTAAATACGCTTCCTACATATGCATTCGTTCGATGATCTGTTTCTTATTATCATTATTTCCTTCTTCTTCTTCTTTTTCTTCCTCCCGTTCTTCTTCTTCCTCTTCTTCTTCTTTTTCACGTTTCTTCTTCTTCTATTTCATCCTCTTCTTCTCGTTCCTCTTCCTCCTCCTCCTCTTCTTCTTCCTCTTCTTCTTTTCTATTTCCTCCTCCTCTTCTTTTATTTCCTCCCCTTCATCTTCTCGTTCCTCTTCCTCTTCTTCTTCTTTTTCTTCCTCTTCTTCTATTTCATCCTGTGCTCCTTGTTCTTCTTCTTCTTCTATCTTATCCTCTGCTTCTTGGTCCTCCTCCTCTTCTTTTATCTCCTCCCCTTCATCTTCTCGTTCCTCTTCCTCTTATTCTTCTTCTTCCTCTTCTTCTATTTCATCCTCTGCTCCTTGTTCTTCTTCTTCTTCTTCTTCCATCTTATCCTCTGCTTCTTAGTCCTCCTCCTCTTCTTCTATTTCACGTTTAAATACGGTACCAGCAATTCCATTCATTCGGAAAATCGCCAATCTGGCATCTGTCCGTCTCCAGGTTGCCAGATTAGCGAGATTCAGCCTAATGAGTCATGCCAATATCTCGCTAATTATTCTGCTGAGGAATTGTCTGTTTCGCGAAGAGTGTTTCCATCTTGGAAATTGAATAATGTTTAATAATAATAAGTCTCAATGCGAATTATGTTCCTGATGCTGTTTGCTGTTATTGTTATTTCTTTAACATTATGTTATTGTTCCCGTTATTATTATTATTATTATTGTTATTATCATCATTATTATTATTATTATTATTATT
Source organism: Penaeus vannamei (assembly GCF_042767895.1). Taxonomy (NCBI): domain Eukaryota; kingdom Metazoa; phylum Arthropoda; class Malacostraca; order Decapoda; family Penaeidae; genus Penaeus; species Penaeus vannamei. The sequence goes on along the minus strand of NC_091586.1, from coordinate 27,635,101 downwards.
ATTATTATTATTATTGTTATTATTATTGTTATTATTATTATCATTACTATTATTATTACTATTATTATTATTATTATTATTATTATTATTATTATTATTATTATTATTATTATTATTATTATTATTATTGTTGTTGTTGTTGTTGTTGTTGTTGTTATTGTTATCATCATTGTTATTATTATAATTATTGTTGTTGTTGTTGTTGTTGTTATTATTTTTATCATTAAAATCACTATTTATGCTTATTGATATCACTGTTACCATTATTATTAATGTTACTAATAGAATTCATGTCATTGCTATCATTATCTTTATTGTTGTTATTACTGTTGATAATAACAAAAATAATAGTGGTAATGATACCATAATATTGATACCTTTATCATCATTATTTTTAGTAGTAGTGTTATCAATATCATCATCCTTATCATTATTAATATTCATCATTATTATCATTATTATTATCATCATTATTATTATTATTGTTGTTGTTGTTGTTGTTGTTGTTGTTAGCATCATCATTATCATCATTACTGTTATCATCGTTATCATTATTTTCTTTATTATCGCTATGATTATAACCAGTATCACCATTGATATTAGCATTACATTTATTATTATCATTATTTTCATTATTATCATATTACTGCTATTAACATTATTACTATCACATTGTTACTATTGTTACTATTACCATCATCACTATTATCATTATCATTATCGTTATTATCATTATCACTAATATCATGACAATCATCATCATCATTATAACTATCTCCATTCTCACGCCCATATTAATAATTGCCATTGCGATAAAGAAATGAGAAAATAAAATCAGAAATGCAGAACATGAAAAAACAAAATCTAATCAAGCGACACGGTGACGTCACGCGTTCTTGTGGGTTCGAGACTGCATGGAATCCGCGCATACGAGAACGGCTTGGGAGAGAATATTAAATAAACAAACGAATAAATGATATTATAACAAAGAGGATGAACAGAAGGTATAAACATGATCAAAAAGGAGAAGAGAGAGCGAGAAAAAAAAGAAAATAGCGAGGAATGAATAGAATGATAAAGAAATATTGACAAACAAGGAACGAAGGCGGGAGAGGAGGAGGAGGAGAGAAAAAAATTATGATAAAAAGCGAAAAGGCCCCAAAAATTGAGACGATGTTGGTATGCAGTAAACATTTGCCTCTCCCCGCTCCTCATTCTTCCTCGTTGCTCCTCCTTTCTCCTCTCCTTCTTCTTTCTCTCTCGTTCTTTCTTTTTTTCCGTCTCTATTCGCCCTTCCCTCTCACCTTTCTCTTCCCCCTTTCTTCTTCTTTCTTAATCATCTCTCCTGTTCTTACTTCTCTGTCTTTGTTTCTCTCTCCTTCTCTATCTCGTTCTTCCTTCTCTTTCATTCACTCTCTCTCTCCATCTCTTTCATTTCCCCTTTCTCTTTTCCAATTCTCTTCCCTCACGTACCATTTCCTCTCCCCTTTCCCTCTCCCTCCCTTTTTCCCCGTTCCAACTTCCCCTCCCCTTCCCAAAAACCCCCCTCCCTCTCCCCCTCTCCTCCTCCTCCTCCTCCTTCTCCCTTCATCTCCCTATTCCTCTCCTTCTCCCTCACTCCTCTCCCCCCCCGCCGTCTTCCCTCCCCCTCTCTCTCTCCCTCTCCCTCTCCTCCTTCTCCCTCTCCCCCTCTCCCTCCCCCCACTCTTCCTCCTTCCTCCCTGTCACCTTTCCCTCCCTCCCTCTCTCTCCTCCTCCCCTCCCCCTCTCCCTCTTCCTCCTCCTCCCTCCCCCCCCACCTCCCCACTCCCTTCCCCCTCCTTCCTGTCACCCTCCCTCCCCTCCCCTCTCCTCTCTCCCCCACTCCCCACCCCCCCACCTCTTCCTCTCCCCCTCCTCCCCCCTACTCTCCCCCACTCCCTTCCCTCCTCCCGAAACCTCCTCCCCCTCCTCCCTCTCTCCCCCTCCCCACTCCCCCCACCTCTTCCCTCCTCCCTCCCTCCCTCCCCCACTCTCCCCCACTCCTTTCCCCTCCTCCCTGTCACCCTCCTCCCCCTCCCTCTCTCCCCCTCCCCTCTCTCCCTCTCTCCCTCTCTCTTTTCTCCCCTCCCTTCCTCCCCCACTCTCCCCACTCCCTTCCCTCCTCCCTGTCACCCTCCTCCCCTCCCTCTCTCCCTCCCCCACTCCCCCCACCTCTTCCTCCCCTCCCTCCCCTCCCTACTCTCCCCCCCTTCCCCTCCTCCCTGTCACCCTCCTCCCCCTCCTCTCTCTCCCCCCCACCTCTTCCCTCTCCCCCCTACTCTCCCCACTCCCCACTCCCCCCCCCCCGACGCCCATATAAGGACCGGTCTTGGTATCGGGAAACAGTAACCGGAGTGTTCGTTATCTTTTTATTCATCTTTTCTCTCTCTCTTTCCTTCCTTCTTACTTATTTTCTTTCACTTTCAAAAAAAAAAAAAAAAATCCGATATTCATTGTCAGGAAAATAGAGTAAGAGAATAGAAGAATAAAAAGGAAAAAGAAAAGAAGATGAGATGATTAAAAAGGAGAAAAGTGGAAGGAAAGGAAGATGAATAATAATGATGATAATAATAATAATAATAAAAAACGGAAGAAAAGAAATGGAGATTAAGGAAAGAATATTGGAAGAAGAAGAAAAAAAACTGAAGAGAAAATGAGATGAACAAAAGAAAAACAGGATAGGAAGAAGAAGAAGAAAGAAAAAAAGGAAGAAAATAAATTAAGGAGATTAAGGAAAGAAAATTGGAAGAAGAAGATAAAAAATGAAAACAGAAGAAGCAAAAGAGAAAAAGAAACAAAGAAGAAGAAGAAAAAATAAAAAGAAAGAAGAAAAGAAACAAAAGAAAAAGAAGAAAAAAATAGAAAGAAAAAGAAACAAAGAAGAAAAATAATTAAAAAAACAAAGAACAAGAAAAAGAATCAGAAATAAAAAAAAGAAAAAAAAAGAAGAAAGAGAGAAGACGAAAAAAGAAAGAAAGAAAGAAAAAGTAAAAAAACGCCCATTCCTATCCGGCGATGTAACATCCCAGCCTCCACCTCTCGTTATCCGGATTATCTCCGCTGATCCGGCCGCCTGATGGTGTTTGTCGTCTCACCCGGACGCCCTTTGAAAGACCTTCTCCCTCCCCCCCCTTTGGAACCTCTCCCTTTCTCCCTTTTCCCTCCCTTTCGTCTCTTTTCTTCATTCTTCCATAATCCTTTTTTTTTTTTTTAATCTCTTCCTTTTCTCTCTCTTTCCTTCCCTTCGTCTCTTTTCTTCATTCTTCCTTTTCTCTCTCTTTCCTTCCCTTCGTCTCTTTTCTTCATTCTTCCTTTTCTCTCTCTTTCCTTCCCTTCGTCTCTTTTCTTCATTCTTCCTTTTCTCTCTCTTTCCTTCCCTTTCGTCTCTTTTCTTCATTCTTCCTTTTCTCTCTCTTTCCTTCCCTTCGTCTCTTTTCTTCATTCTTCCTTTTCTCTCTCTTTCCCTCCCTTTCGTCTCTTTTCTTCATTCTTCCTTTTCTCTCTCTTTCCTTCCCTCTTCGTCTCTTTTCTTCATTCTTCCTCTTTTCTCTCTCTTTCCCCTCCTTTCGTCTCTTTTCTTCATTCTTCCTTTTCCTCTCTCTTTCCTTCCCTTCGTCTCTTTTTTTCATTCTTCCTTTTCTCTCTCTTTCCTTCCCTTCGTCTCTTTTCTTCATTCTTCCTTTTCTCTCTCTTTGCTTCCCTTCGTCTCTTTTCTTCATTCTTCCTTTTCTCTCTCTTTCCTTCCCTTCGTCTCTTTTCTTCATTCTTCCTTTTCTCTCTCTTTCCTTCCCTTCGTCTCTTTTCTTCATTCTTCCTTTTCTCTCTCTTTCCTTCCCCTTCGTCTCTTTTCTTCATTCTTCCCTTCTCTCTCTTTCCTTCCCTTCGTCTCTTTTTTCATTCTTCCTTTTCTCTCTCTTTCCTTCCCTTCGTCTCTTTTTCTTCATTCTTCCTTTCTCTCTCTCTTTCCTTCCCTTCGTCTCTTTTCTTCATTCTTCCTTTTCTCTCTCTTTCGTTCCCTTCGTCTCTTTTCTTCATTCTTCCTTTTCTCTCTCTTTCCTTCCCTTCGTCTCTTTTCTTCATTCTTCCATAATCCTATTTTTTTAAAATCTCTTCCTTTTCTCTCTCTTTCCTTCCTTTCGTCTCTCTTTCTTCCTTCTTCCATAATCTCTTTAATCTCTCTCTTCCTTTTCTCTCTCTTTCCTCCCCTTCGTCTCTTGTCTTCCTTCTTCCATAATCCTTTTTTTTAAATCTCTTCCTTTTCTTCCTCTTTCCTTCCTTTCATCTCTTTCCTTCATTCTTCCATAATCCTCTTTTTTAATTTCTTCCTTTTCTCTTTTCCTTCCCTTCGTCTCTTTTTC
>NC_091586.1:27604023-27606523 GCF_042767895.1 Penaeus vannamei | reverse complement strand
CCGCCCTCTCCCCATCAGCTGGTAGGGTATGGCCCGCCCTCTCCCCATCAGCTGGTAGGGTATGGCCCACCCTCTCCCCATCAGCTGGTAGGGTATGGCCCGCCCTCTCCCCATCAGCTGGTAGGGTATGGCCCACCCTCTCCCCATCAGCTGGTAGGGTATGGCCCGCCCTCTCCCCATCAGCTGGTAGGGTATGGCCCACCCTCTCCCCATCAGCTGGTAGGGTATGGCCCACCCTCTCCCCATCAGCTGGTAGGGTATGGCCCACCCTCTCCCCATCAGCTGGTAGGGTATGGCCCACCCTCTCCCCATCAGCTGGTAGGGTATGGCCCACCCTCTCCCCATCAGCTGGTAGGGTATGGCCCACCCTCTCCCCATCATGACACGCGTCCCAAAACAGCACCAAGGCCGTTCCTGCTGAGTCAACGAGGTTCAAGAGCATTTTTACCGAAAAAAAACTGGAAACAGAATAAGGTGGGAAGGTCCGGCGGGAAGGCCCATGTCCCACAGCGGATGTTCGAAAGGCTGAAAGAATAGACTCGAGCGCAAACATACACAGACACGACACGCGGAGATTCCTCTGCACGCCCACATTTGCCTCCCCTTGCCGCTGGCGTGGGCGTGTGGGGGCGATTAGGTGTTAGCTGCGGGGCCATTTTTCGTCCGAGAGAAGAAGCCAAATGTTAATTGGAAAGGGAAGTCGCTCGGCAAATCCATTCGCACTTTTGGCGGGAATTTTATCGCGCGTTTGCGTTCGAGTTTGAGTCCGAATTTTTATTTATTTATCTATTTGTTTATCTATTTATTTATTAGTCAATTTTCTTTTCTTCGTTTTTTTTTCTTTTTTTTTCTTTTACATTTTGAGTCTAAATTTGCTTTTCTTATTTTTTCTTTTTGTATCTTTCTATCTCTTGATGTGTAGTGAGAGATGGTTGGTTAGATAGTTTATTGATAACGAATATATGTAAATCTATATCTATCTATCTATCTACCTATCTATATCTATCTAACTATATATATATATATATATATATATATATATATATATATATATATATATATGTGTGTGTGTGTGTGTGTGTGTGTGTGTGTGTGTGTGTGTGTGTGTATGTGTGTGTGTGTGTGTGTACCTATCTAGTTATCTATCTATATTTCTGTCTATCTGTCTGTCTATCTATCAACTTATCTATACTTATACTCATTTACATCTATATTTATATCTGTATCTGTCTATCTACCATTCCATCTCTATCTTATCGACATCTATATCTGTCTATCTATCTATCCTTCTATCTGCTTTAACTGTGCATTAGAACAATTAAAAATAACTTAGCCATTACTACATGTTTAAATATTTACAAATCAACTTGAGTTTACGTCCGTATCCCCCCCCCCCAAAAAAAAAAAAAATGTTACGCACGTATCCCACTCACTCTTAGCCACGCCCACATAATCAAAAAATAATATAAAATGGAAACATCTACCGTATTCCTCCCGAGAGAATGATTTAGGCCTACCTGTCACGTGGTTATTTAGGCCTACCGGTAATCATTAACAATTGAAGAGGCTCAGATGGGGGTTTGACGTTCAGGAATTTCATCCAAGGATCCGAACATCGCTTAGCCGGGGGATGTCGGAGGGAGAAATTTATCATTATTAGATATTGTATTTCATATTGTATATTGTATAATCATCATCATCATTATCATTACTATTACTATTGATACCATTATTGTCATCATTATTATTATTTTCATTGTCATCATTATCATCATTATTATCCTTATTTCTATCATCTCTATTTTAATCATCTTTATCAAAACCATCACTATCATCATATTCATCATCATTTATTTTTGTTTCTTGTTCATACAGTAGAAACGCGGGATTGTCCACAAAAAAGGCCTTTCCTGCTGCAAAAGAGGGAAATAGCAGAAATATGAGAGAGTGAAATTGAGAAATTGAGAAACGGAATATAAAGAAAAAGAGAGAAAGAAATTTGGAAACGAAAGTGATAGGTGATCAATAACAATAACGTACACATGCGCAGTATATACAGAGAGGTAGGTAGATATAGATATAGATATAGATATAAATACAGATATGAACTAGGTCTAGATTTAATTAGATGGATAGATAGATAGAAAAAATAAATAGATAGAAAGAAAGAGAGATAAACAGATAGATTTGATAGGTAGAGATAGAAGATGGAGAGATAGATAGAAAGATAGATAGATAGGTAGATTGATAGGTACAAATGTAGATCTATAGATATATAGATAAACAGAGAGACTGACAGACATAGTAGTATAAATGTAAATAAGTATAAATGTAGACAGACTGATAGATAGATAGATAGACAGATAGATACACAGATAGACAGACAGATAGATACACAGATATATAGATATATTTACCATGGTATATCTAACAGTCGATCTGCCTCCTCCAGCGTGACACACCAACAAAAATATATGGGTTTATATACATACACACATAC
>NC_091586.1:27591523-27601523 GCF_042767895.1 Penaeus vannamei | reverse complement strand
GACATCTTGGACAAAGTTTCTTCTTTCTTTCTGTTCTTTCTATTCTTTCTATTCTTTCTTTTTCTTTTTCTTTTCTATTCTTTCTCTTTCTTTTTCTTTCTTCTCTTTCTATTCTTTCTTCTTTCTTTTCTTTTCTATTCTATTTCTTCTCTTTCATTCTATTCTTTCTTTCTTTTTTTCTTTCTATTCTTTTCTTTCTTTCTTTCTTTCTATTCTTTCTATTCTTTCTTTCTATTCTTTCATTCTTTCTTTTTCTTTCTTTTTCTTTTTCTATTCTTGCTTTCTTTCTTTTTCTTTTCATTCTTTCTTTCTTTTCTTTCTTTCCTATTCTTTCTTTCTTTCTTTCTTTCATTCTATTCTTCTTTCTTTTCTTTTCTTTTCTATTCTTTCTTTCTTTCTTTCATTCTTTCTTTCTTTCTATTCTTTCTTTCTTTCTCTTTCTTTCTTTCTCTTTCTCTCTCTCTTTCTTTCATTCTTTCTTTCTTTCTTTTCTTTTCTATTCTTTCTTTCTTTCTTTCTTTTATATACGTTGTCGTTTTTAGAAAGCATGGATGTCTCTTTGTTTTTGTTTTTTTTTCATTGTTGTGGTTTAAAACGTGACTGGTCTTTTTTTATTTATTTATTTATTTCTATTTTTTTATTTTTTTTTTTTTTTTGGGGGGGGGGATTTTATTTGATGTTAAGATTACTATATCTGAATTATGATAGGTTTCTAAATATTTCTTTTGCCATGTGTTTTAATCTTTTTAATCTTTCTATCTTTATACATCATATCTATTCTTTCTCTTCTCTCAAGCGCTTTATTTTTTTTCTTTTTGTAGTATTTAATATTTATTTTTATTCGTCCTATTTATTCCATTTGTTTTCTTTTTGTAGTATTTGTTATTTATTTTCATTCGTCCTATTTATTCCATTTTTTTCTTTTTGTAGTATTTGATGTTTATTTTTACTCTTCCGCTTATTCCTTTCTTTCTTTCTTTTTCTTTCTTTTTTTTCTTTATTTTTCATTACTTTTCTCTTTCTTTCTTTGGGATTCTTTTCCTTTAGGCCTCGTGCAGGTTCCCAATTCCATTTTTTTTTCTTTCTTTTGTAGTATTTATTATCTATTTTCATTCTTCCTGTTTATTCCTTTCCTTCTTTTTTTTTTTTTTTTCTTTTGTAAAGGTTTCTATTCTTTCGGTTTCTTTCTTGTGGATCCCTTTTAGGGCCTCGTGCAGGTTCCCAATTCCTTTTTTTTCATTCTTCTTTTTGTTTCATTCTGATATCTATCTTTCTTTCTTTCCTCTTTCTTTCTATTCTTCTTCTTTCTTTCTATTCTTCTTTCTTTCTTTTCTTTGTATGCTTACCTTTTCTTTTCTCTTGGGATCTCCTTTAGGCCTCCTGCAGGTTCCCAATTCCATTTTTTTTTTCTTTTTGTAGTATTTAATATTTATTTTCATTCTTCCTATTTATTCCTTTCCTTTTTTTCTTCTTTTTTTGTAGCGTTTGAAATTTTCGTTTTTCTCTTGGGATCTCCTTTAGGCCTCCTGCAGGTTCCCAATTCCATTTTTTTTCTCTCTCTCTTTTTGTAGTATTTAATATTTATTTTTATTCTTCCTTCTTATTTTTTCTTCATTCTGCTTCTTTTTTTTTCTTTCTTTCATTGTAGCGCTCTGAAAATTTCTTTCTTTTTTTTTTTTCTTTCTTGGGATCTCCTTTAGGCCTCCTTTCTTTTTCCAATTCATTCTTTCTTTTTTTCTTTTGTATTCTTCTTTCATATTTATTTTCATTCTTCTCTATTCTATTCCTTTCTTTCCTTCTTTTTTTTCTATTCTTTCTTCTTTTTTGTAGCGTATGGAATTTTCGTTTTTTTCTTGTGATCTCCTTTAGGCCTCCTGCAGGTTCCCAATTCCATTTTTTTTTTCTTTTTGTAGTATTTGATATCTATTTTCATTCTTCCTATTTATTCCTTTCCTTATTTTCTATTCTTTTTTTCTATGTTTGAAAATTCTTTCTTTCTTTTCTTTCTTTCTTGGGATTCTCCCTGAAATACCCTTCTGTAGGTTCCCAATTCCCATCTTTCTTTTTCTATTCTTGTGTATTTGATATTCATTTTCTATTCTTCCTTTTTTTTCCTTTCCTTCTTTCTTTTTTTTTTTTTCTTTTCTTTGTAGCGTATGGAATCTTCTGTCTTTCTTTCTTTGGATCTCCTTTAGCCTCCTTGCCCTAATTTCTATTTTTTCTCTCTCTCTTTCTTTCTTTCTAATATTCTTTTCTTATTCTTTCCATTCATTCTCTTCCTCTGTGTAGACTTCCCTCTTGTTTCCCTAAGGTTCTGTGCAGAATTTACCTAACTTTGTATGTACGGTTTGCGGTTCTTGTGGCCCCGCCTCTGTGTGGATCCAGAATAAGTGTTTTGTGGATCCAGAATAAGTGTTTTGTGGATCCAGAATAAGTGTTTTGTGGATCCAGAATAAGTGTTTTGTGGATCCAGAATAAGTGTTTTGTGGATCCAGAATGAGTGTTTTGTGGATCCAGAATAAGTGTTTTGTGGATCCAGAATAAGTGTTTTGTGGATCCAGAATATGTTTTGTGATCCAGAATATGTTTTGTGAATCCAGAATAAGTGTTTTGTGGATCCAGAATACGTGTTTTGTGGATCCAGAATGAGTGTTTTGTGATCCAGAATAAGTGTTTTGTGAATCCAGAAGTCAGTGCTTCAGAATCCAGAATAAGTGTTTTGTGAATCCAGAATACGTGTTTTGTGGATCCAGAATAAAGGCTTTGCAACTGTGAATACGTGTTTTGTGGATCCAGAATAAGTGTTTTGGTGATCCAGAAATAAGGTTTTGTGATCCAGAATACGTTGTTTTGTGATCCAGAATTAAGGTTTTGTGGATCCAGAATACGTGTTTTTGTGGATCCAGAATACGTGTTTTGTGGATCCAGAATACTGTTTGTGTGATCCAGAATGGGTGTTTGGTGGGATCCAGAATACGTGGTTGGTGGATCCAGAATACGTGTTTTGTGGATCCAGAATACTGGTTTTGTGATCCAGAATACGTGTTTTGTGGATCCAGAACACTTGTTTGTATCCGTAATAAAGTGGTTTAGATCCATAATAAGTGTTTGTGAAACTATAATAAGTGTTTGCGTGATCCAGAATACTGTTTTGTGGATCCAGAATAAGTGTTTTGTGGATCCAAGAATATTTTTGTTTTGTGGATCCAGAATACTTAGGATCCAGAATATCGCGGTTTTGTGGATCCAGAATACGTGTTTTGTGGATCCAGAATATGGTTTTAGGATCCAGAATAAGTGTTTTGTGGGAATCCAGAATAAGTGTTTTGTGAATCCAGAATAAGTGTTTTGTGAATCCAGAATACGTGTTTTGTGGATCCAGAATAGTGTTTTGTGAATCCAGAATACGTGTTTCAGAATCCAGAATATGTTTTGTGGATCCAGAATAAGTGTTTTGTGAATCCAGAATAAGTGTTTTGTGAATCCAGAATAAGTGTTTTGTGAATCCAGAATAAGTGTTTTGTGGATCCCATCATAGTGTTTTGTGAATCCAGAATACGTGTTTTGTAAACTAGTAATAAGTGTTTTGTATCCAGAATAAGCAGCTCAGGGATCCAGAACAAGTGTTTTGTGAATCCAGAATAAGTGTTTTGTGAATCCAGAATACGTGTTTTGTATCCAGAATAAGTGTTTCTGTGAATCCAGAATACGTGTTTTGTGAATCCAGAATAAGTGTTTGTATCCAGAATAAGGTTTTGTGAATCCAGAATAAGTGTTTGTGTGAATCCAGAATAGTTAAGTTTGTGGATCCAGAATAAGTGTTTTGTGGATCCAGAATATAAGTTTGTGGATCCAGAATACGTGTTTTGTGGGATCCAGGAATAGTGTTTTGTGATCCAGAATAAGTGTTTTGTGAATCCAGAATAAGTGTTTTGTGGATCCAGAATACGTGTTTTGTGGATCCAGAATACGTGTTTTGTGGATCCAGAATACGTGTTTTGTGGATCCAGAATAAGTGTTTTGTGGATCCAGAATACGTGTTTTGTGGATCCAGAATACGTGTTTTGTGGATCCAGAATACGTGTTTTGTGGATCCAGAATACGTGTTTTGTGGATCCAGAATACGTGTTTTGTGGATCCAGAATAAGTGTTTTGTGGATCCAGAATAAGTGTTTTGTGAATCCAGAATAAGTGTTTTGTGGATCCAGAATACGTGTTTTGTGGATCCAGAATACGTGTTTTGTGGATCCAGAATACGTGTTTTGTGGATCCAGAATACGTGTTTTGTGGATCCAGAATACGTGTTTTGTGGATCCAGAATACGTGTTTTGTGGATCCAGAATAAGTGTTTTGTGGATCCAGAATAGTATGTTTTGTGGATCCAGAATAAGTTCTTTTGTGGATCCAGAATATTCTTTGTGGATCCAGAATAAGTGTTCTTGTGGATCCAGAATACGGTTGTTTTGTGATCCAGAATATGTTTCTGTGAATCCAGAATAAGTGTCTTTGTGAATCCAGAATAAGTGTTTCAGAATCCAGAATACGTGTTTTGTGGATCCAGAATGTTTGTGAATCCAGAATGGATGCGTTTTGTGAATCCAGAATAAGTGTTTCTGTGGATCCAGAATAAGTGTTTTGTGAATCCAGAATAAGTGTTTTGTGAATCCAGAATAAGTTCTTTCTTATGAATCCAGAATAAGTGTTTTGTGAATCCAGAATAAGTGTTTTGTGAATCCAGAATACGTGTTTTGTGGATCCAGAATAAGTGTTTTGTGAATCCAGAATACGTGTTTTGTGAATCCAGAATACGTGTTTTGTGAATCCAGAATAAGTGTTTTGTGAATCCAGAATACGTGTTTTGTGGATCCAGAATAAGTGTTTTGTGAATCCAGAATACGTGTTTTGTGAATCCAGAATAAGTGTTTTGTGGATCCAGAATAAGTGTTTTGTGAATCCAGAATAAGTGTTTTGTGAATCCAGAATAAGTGTTTTGTGAATCCAGAATAAGTGTTTTGTGAATCCAGAATAAGTGTTTTGTGAATCCAGAATACGTGTTTTGTGAATCCAGAATAAGTGTTTTGTGAATCCAGAATACGTGTTTTGTGGATCCAGAATAAGTGTTTTGTGAATCCAGAATAAGTGTTTTGTGAATCCAGAATAAGTGTTTTGTGAATCCAGAATAAGTGTTTTGTGGATCCAGAATAAGTGTTTTGTGGATCCAGAATGAGTGTTTTGTGGATCCAGAATAAGTGTTTTGTGGATCCAGAATAAGTGTTTTGTGGATCCAGAATGAGTGTTTTGTGCATCCAGAATAAGGGTTTTGTGGATCCAGAATAAGTGTTTTGTGGATCCAGAATGAGTGTTTTGTGGATCCAGAATAAGTGTTTTGTGGATCCAGAATAAGTGTTTTGTGGATCCAGAATAAGTGTTTTGTGGATCCAGAATAAGTGTTTTGTGGATCCAGAATAAGTGTTTTGTGGATCCAGAATAAGTGTTTTGTGGATCCAGAATAAGTGTTTTGTATCCCCAGAATAAGTGTTTTTGTGGATCCAGAATAGTTTTGTGAATCCAGAATAAGTGTTTTGTGGATCCAGAATAAGTGTTTTGTGGATCCAGAATGCTGCTCTTGTAGTGATCCAGAATAAGTGTTTTGTGGATCCAGAATACGTGTTTTGTGGATCCAGAATACGTGTTTTGTGGATCCAGAATAAGTGTTTTGTGGATCCAGAATAAGTGTTTTGTGGATCCAGAATGAGTGTTTTGTGGATCCAGAATAAGTGTTTTGTGGATCCAGAATACGTGTTTTGTGAATCCAGAATAAGTGTTTTGTGGATCCAGAATAAGTGTTTTGTGAATCCAGAATACGTGTTTTGTGGATCCAGAATAAGTGTTTTGTGAATCCAGAATACGTGTTTTGTGAATCCAGAATAAGTGTTTTGTGAATCCAGAATAAGTGTTTTGTGAATCCAGAATAAGTGTTATTTGTGAATCCAGAATAGTGATTTCAGGATCCAGAATACGTGTTTTATGAATCCAGAATAAAGTGTTTTAAATCCAGAATACTTTTTTTGTGAATCCAGAATAAGTGTTTTGTGAATCCAGAATAAGTGTTTTGTGAATCCAGAATACGTGTTTTGTGAATCCAGAATACGTGTTTTGTGAATCCAGAATAAGTGTTTTGTGTACTAGTCCAGAATTTTGTGTTTGTGGATCCAGAATACGTGTTTTGTGAATCCAGAATAAGTGTTTTGTGGATCCAGAATAAGTGTTCATTGTGTGAATCCAGAATTAAGTTTTTTCGTGCTGATCCAGAATTTATGTATCACCAGTGTTTTGTGATATCCAGAATATCAAAGAGTTTATTTTAACTCAGAATAAGTGTTTATTTGAATCCATATTTTTTTTGTGAATCCGATAAGGGTTTCTTTAAATAAGTGTTTTGTGAATCCAGAATAAGTGTTTTGTGAATCCAGAATACGTGTTTTGTGAATCCAGAATAAGTGTTTTGTGAATCCAGAATAAGTGTTTTGTGAATCCAGAATACGTGTTTGTGAATCCAGAATAAGTGTTTTGTGAATCCAGAATAAGTGTTTTGTGAATCCAGAATACGTGTTTTGTGAATCCAGAATAAGTGTTTTGTGAATCCAGAATACGTGTTTTGTGAATCCAGAATACGTGTTTTGTGAATCCAGAATAAGTGTTTTGTGGATCCAGAATAAGTGTTTTGTGGATCCAGAATAAGTGTTTTGTGAATCCAGAATAAGTGTTTTGTGAATCCAGAATACGTGTTTTGTGGATCCAGAATAAGTGTTTTGTGAATCCAGAATACGTGTTTTGTGAATCCAGAATACGTGTTTTGTGAATCCAGAATAAGTGTTTTGTGAATCCAGAATAAGTGTTTTGTGAATCCAGAATAAGTGTTTTGTGAATCCAGAATAAGTGTTTTGTGGATCCAGAATAAGTGTTTTGTGAATCCAGAATAAGTGTTTTGTGAATCCAGAATACGTGTTTTGTGGATCCAGAATAAGTGTTTTGTGAATCCAGAATACGTGTTTTGTGAATCCAGAATACGTGTTTTGTGAATCCAGAATAAGTGTTTTGTGAATCCAGAATAAGTGTTTTGTGAATCCAGAATACGTGTTTTGTGAATCCAGAATACGTGTTTTGTGAATCCAGAATAAGTGTTTTGTGAATCCAGAATAAGTGTTTTGTGGATCCAGAATAAGTGCTTTGTGGATCCAGAATACGTGTTTTGTGAATCCAGAATAAGTGTTTTGTGAATCCAGAATAAGTGTTTTGTGAATCCAGAATAAGTGTTTTGTGAATCCAGAATAAGTGTTTTGTGAATCCAGAATACGTGTTTTGTGAATCCAGAATACGTGTTTTGTGAATCCAGAATAAGTGTTTTGTGAATCCAGAATAAGTGTTTTGTGAATCCAAATAAGTGTTTTGTGAATCCAGAATAAGTGTTTTGTGAATCCAGAATAAGTGTTTTGTGGATCCAGAATAAGTGCTTTGTGGATCCAGAATAAGTGTTTTGTGGATCCAGAATAAGTGTTTTGTGGATCCAGAATAAGTGTTTTGTGGATCCAGAATAAGTGCTTTGTGGATCCAGAATAAGTGTTTTGTGGATCCAGAATAAGTGTTTTGTGGATCCAGAATAAGTGTTTTGTGGATCCAGAATAAGTGTTTTGTGGATCCAGAATGAGTGCTTTGTGGATCCAGAATAAGTGTTTTGTGGATCCAGAATAAGTGCTTTGTGGATCCAGAATGAGTGTTTTGTGAATCCAGAATAAGTGCTTTGTGGATCCAGAATAAGTGCTTTGTGGATCCAGAATAAGTGTTTTGTGAATCCAGAATAAGTGCTTTGTGGATCCAGAATAAGTGTTTTGTGGATCCAGAATAAGTGTTTTGTGGATCCAGAATGAGTGTTTTGTGGATCCAGAATAAGTGTTTTGTGGATCCAGAATAAGTGCTTTGTGGATCCAGAATAAGTGTTTTGTGGATCCAGAATAAGTGTTTTGTGAATCCAGAAAATTTTCGCTTTTTGTGGATCCAGAATGAGTGCTTGTGAGAATAGTGTTTGGGATCCAGAATAAGTGCTTTGGATCCAGAAAAGTGTTTTGTGAATCCAGAATAAGTGGCTTTGTTGGGATCCAGAATAAGTGCTTCTGTGGATCCAGAATAAGTTTTGTGGACTCCAGAAAAACTTTGTGGATCCAGAATGAGTGCTTTGTGGATCCAGAATATGTTTTGTGGATCCAGAATAAGTGCTTTGTGGATCCAGAATAAGTGCTTTGTGGATCCAGAATAAGTGCTTTGTGGATCCAGAATAAGTGCTTTGTGGATCCAGAATGAGTGCTTTGTGGATCCAGAATAAGTGTTTTGTGGATCCAGAATAAGTGCTTTGTGGATCCAGAATGAGTGTTTTGTGAATCCAGAATAAGTGCTTTGTGGATCCAGAATAAGTGCTTTGTGGATCCAGAATGAGTGTTTTGTGAATCCAGAATAAGTGCTTTGTGGATCCAGAATAAGTGTTTTGTGGATCCAGAATAAGTGTTTTGTGGATCCAGAATGAGTGTTTTGTGGATCCAGAATAAGTGTTTTGTGGATCCAGAATAAGTGCTTTGTGGATCCAGAATAAGTGTTTTGTGGATCCAGAATAAGTGTTTTGTGAATCCAGAATAAGTGTTTTGTGGATCCAGAATGAGTGCTTTGTGGATCCAGAATAAGTGTTTTGTGGATCCAGAATAAGTGTTTTGTGGATCCAGAATAAGTGTTTTGTGGATCCAGAATAAGTGTTTTGTGGATCCAGAATAAGTGCTTTGTGGATCCAGAATGAGTGTTTTGTGGATCCAGAATAAGTGTTTTGTGGATCCAGAATAAGTGTTTTGTGGATCCAGAATAAGTGTTTTGTGGATCCAGAATAAGTGTTTTGTGGATCCAGAATACGTGTTTTGTGGATCCAGAATAAGTGTTTTGTGGATCCAGGATAAGTGTTTTGTGGATCCAGAATAAGTGTTTTGTGAATCCAGAATAAGTGTTTTGTGGATCCAGAATGAGGTTTTGTTAGGATCCAGAATAAGTGTTTTGTGGATCCAGAATAAGTGTTTTGTGGATCCAGAATAAGTGTTTTGTGGATCCAGAATAAGTGTTTTGTGGATCCAGAATAAGTGTTTTGTGGATCCAGAATAAGTGTTTTGTGGATCCAGAATAAGTGTTTTGTGGATCCAGAATAAGTGTTTGGTTCCTTTCAGGTTTTGTGGTTCTCTGCTCCAGAAATAAACAGATTTGCCGTTAACTTTCTTTTTCTTTTTTTCTTTATTTATCTTTTTTCTTCCCTTCGTCTACTTTTTCCTTCTTTGTTCTCGTTTTTTCTTTTTCGTCTCCCTCTTCTGTTTTTTTTTCTTTCTCCTTCTTTTTCTTCTTCTATTTTTCGTCTCCTTCTTTTCTCCTTCCGTTTCTTGTTTTCTCCTATTTTTCGTCTCCTTCTTTTGCTTCTTCACTGCTCTCCCTCTTCTTCTGATTCTTCCTTTTATCCTCTTCCTCTTTCTTCATTACGGTTTCTTCGCATTCTTCTTCTCTCTTCCCCTTCTCCCTCTTCTTCTTCCGTTTCTTTCTCTTTTCCTTCTCTTCCTCCTGTTTCTTCGTCTTCTTCTTCTCTCTTCTCCTTCTCCCTCATATTCTTCTTCTCTTTCTTTTTTCTCCTTCTCCTTCTGTTTCTTCTTTTATTATTTCTTTTCTCCTCCTCTTCCTCCGTCTTTATCATCATCATCATTTTTTTTAAGACTCTCCAACATATCTCTTCTTCCTTTTTATCGCTACACCTCAAGAAAATCTTCAGAATTCCTCTTTTCCTTCTATATATCTTTCGTAAGAGATCCAATAACCTTTTCTTCCCCTTCCCCATCCACCGTCTTTTATCAGCTCAATCGACACTTCCCAATTCCTTTCTTCTTAATTGCTCTTCCCTCTCTCCTATTGCGTGCTTTAACTTGAT
>NC_091586.1:27586523-27589023 GCF_042767895.1 Penaeus vannamei | reverse complement strand
TCCTCTTTACTTTCTCCTCTCTTCTCTGCCGTCTCTCTCCTTTCTCCTTTCTTCTCTCCTCTCTCCTCTCATTTCTGCAGTGTCTCTCTTATCTCCTCTCTTCTCTCTTCTCTGCCGTCTCTCTCCTTTCTCCTCTCTTCTCTCCCGCCTCTATGTTCTCCCCTCTCTCCCTCTGCCCTCTCCCTTTACCGTATTTTATCGTCTCCTTTCTCTCCTCTGTCCCCCTGTCCCCTTCTCCCACCCTGTCCCTTTTATATTCTCTTTCTGCTCCCTTCCCTCCTTCATTCGGTCCTCTCCTTTCTCCTTTCTCTAATCCCTCTCTATACCCCATTTTAGTTATCGCTCCTTCTCCCATCTCCCCTTTCGTCCCTGCTTCCTGTATCCTCTCCCTTCTCCTTTCTCTCCCTTTATCTCATTCTATTACTCTCCCTCTTCCATTCCCCTCTCTTTCCTCTCTCCTCTCTCTCTTCTTCCATTCTATCTTCTCTCCTCCGTTCTCCCTCCTTCCAACTGCCTCCCCTTTTCTATTCTTTCTCCCTGCTTTCCCCTCACAACATTCTATCTCTCTCTTCTCTTTTCCCTTCTCTCCTCCATCTCCTTTACTCTCTCCCTTCTCTATTCTATTCCATTCTAGTCTTCTCCTTTCTCCCTTCTTCCCTCTCTACCCTGCCTCCTCTGTACTCTTTCCTCTTCCTTCTGCCTATTTAGGCCTCTCCCCTTTGCCCCTCTCCCTTCTACCTCCCCTCTCCTCTCTCTCTCCCTATCTCTTCTCTTTCTCTCCCTTACTTTCCCTCTCTATCCTCTTCTCCCCTGTTCTCTCTCTCTCTTCCCCCTCTCCTCTCTCTCTCTCTCTCTCCTCTATCCTCTTCCCACTGTTCTCTTTCTCCCCTCTCCTCTCTCTCCCTTCTCTCCCCCCCTCTTCTCTCTCTCCCCTCTTCCCCTTCCCCCCTCTCTCCCCTCTCCTCTACCCTCCTCTTCCTCTCCCCTCCCCTCCTTCCCCAACAGGAAAGCGAATAAATATGTAACTCAAGAAGAGAGAAAAAAAATCCATTTTCTCAGAATCAGATGAGTAAGTGAGAGTAAAGAGGAGGAACCTTAGAAAAAAAAGAGAGGAGGGAAGGAAAGAGAGGAAAGGAAGTAAATGGGGAAGGTGAGGAGGAAAGGAAGTAAATGGGGAAGGTGAGGAGGAAAGGAAGGATGGAAGGAGGAAGAGGGAGGATGAGAGGAGGAAGGGGAAGTAAGAAGGCGATGGAGGAAAAGGGAGGAGGAGAGGAAGAGAAGGAAAAAAAGGAAGGCAAGGAGGACATGGGAGGAGGAGGAAAGGGATAACTTAATTGATAGATAAAAAAGAAAGATTGAGATAAATTAACTGATGGAGAAAATAGATAGATAGAAAAAGAAAGATATAGAAAAAAAATGTGAAAGAGATTCAGATACGGAGAGGAAGTGGAAGAGATAGAGAGAATCACTACAAACATATAGATAAGCGACGAATGATTATCAACATAATCATTAGTTGCAATAATCCCTCTCCATACCACATCTTATTTATCGCCCCTTCTCCCATCTCCCCTTTCGCCCCTGCTTCCTGTACCCCCTCCCTTCTCCTTTCTCTCCCTTTATCCTTTATAGAGTATCTATGAGTTTGGTTATAAAGTCTATATTAAATGAAATTCACTTTGCACAATCAGAAGTACTTTGAAAAGCACTATGCTCATTTCTCTAATGGTTTTGTGCTAGCTAATGTGCACTGGATTCAAATTGCTAGAATTGTGGACTATAGTGATCTCATTAATTAAGATGATTGTATTATCTTTCTTTCTCTCTCTCTTTCCCTTTCTCTCTATTTTTCTCTCTCCCTCCTCTCTCTCTCTCTCACTCTCTCTCTCTCTCTATCTATCTATCTATCTATCTATCTATCTATCTATCTATCTCGCTCTCCATCTCTCTTTCGCTTTCTCTCTCTCTCTCTCTCTCTCTCTCTCTCTCTCTCTCTCTCTCTCTCTCTCTCTCTCTCTCTCTCTCTCTCTCTCTCTCTCTCTCTCTCTCTCTCTCTCTCTCTCTTATCTCTCTCTTAATCTCTCTCTTAATCTCTCTCTCTCGCTTTCTCTCTCTTTTCCTTTCTTCCTCCCCTTTCTTTTTACCTCTCCCCTCCCCCTTTTCTTTTCTTTCTCACTTTCTTAATTTCCTCCCTTCTCCTTTCTCTCCTTTCTCTCTTTACCTTTCTCTCTTCTCTCGTTCTCCCTCTTTCGTCAACTCTATTTCCTGCTCTCCCTTACTCCATTCCTCTCTTTCATTATCTCCCTTCTTCCTCTCTCTCTCTCTCTTTCTTTTTCCCTCTCCCAAATTGTCTCTGTCTCTCCCCCACTCCCTCTATCTTTCTCTCTCCCTCTCTACATATTCTCTCTTCCTCTCCCCAAATCTATTTCTTAATCTCTTTAGGCCCTTTCTCTCTCGCTACTCCCCCCTCCCTCTTTTTTTTCTGTCCCTCTTCCTCCCT
>NC_091586.1:27576523-27579023 GCF_042767895.1 Penaeus vannamei | reverse complement strand
AGCTAGAATAACCAGCAAACAGACAGACAGATAGATAACCAGACAGACACACAGGTAGATAGCTAGAATAACCAGCAAACAGACAGACAGATAGATAACCAGACAGACACACAGGTAGACAGCTAGAATAACCAGCAAACAGACAGACAGATAGATAACCAGACAGACACACAGGTAGATAGCTAGAATAACCAGCAAACAGACAGACAGATAGATAGCCAGACAGACACACAGGTAGATAGCTAGAATAACCAGCAAACAGACAGACAGATAGATAACCAGACAGACACACAGGTAGATAGCTAGAATAACCAGCAAACAGACAGACAGATAGATAACCAGACAGACACACAGGTAGACAGCTAGAATAACCAGCAAACAGACAGACAGATAGATAACCAGACAGACACACAGGTAGACAGCTAGAATAACCAGCAAACAGACAGACAGATAGATAACCAGACAGACACACAGGTAGACAGCTAGAATAACCAGCAAACAGACAGACAGATAGATAACCAGACAGACACACAGGTAGATAGCTAGGAATAACCAGCAAACAGACAGACAGATAGATAGCCAGACAGACACACAGGTAGATAGCTAGAATAACCAGCAAACAGACAGACAGATAGATAGCCAGACAGACACACAGGTAGACAGCTAGAATAACCAGCAAACAGACAGACAGATAGATAACCAGACAGACACACAGGTAGATAGCTAGAATAACCAGCAAACAGACAGACAGATAGATAGCCAGACAGACACACAGGTAGATAGCTAGAATAACCAGCAAACAGACAGACAGATAGATAGCCAGACAGACACACAGGTAGATAGCTAGAATAACCAGCAAACAGACAGACAGATAGATAACCAGACAGACACACAGGTAGATAGCTAGAATAACCAGCAAACAGACAGACAGATAGATAACCAGACAGACACACAGGTAGACAGCTAGAATAACCAGCAAACAGACAGACAGATAGATAACCAGACAGACACACAGGTAGACAGCTAGAATAACCAGCAAACAGACAGACAGATAGATAACCAGACAGACACACAGGTAGATAGCTAGAATAACCAGCAAACAGACAGACAGATAGATAGCCAGACAGACACACAGGTAGATAGCTAGAATAACCAGCAAACAGACAGACAGATAGATAGCCAGACAGACACACAGGTAGACAGCTAGAATAACCAGCAAACAGACAGACAGATAGATAACCAGACAGACACACAGGTAGATAGCTAGAATAACCAGCAAACAGACAGACAGATAGATAGCCAGACAGACACACAGGTAGATAGCTAGAATAACCAGCAAACAGACAGACAGATAGATAGCCAGACAGACACACAGGTAGACAGCTAGAATAACCAACCAACAGACAGACAGATAGATAGCCAGACAGACACACAGGTAGATAGCTAGAATAACCAGCAAACAGACAGACAGATAGATAACCAGACAGACACACAGGTGGACAGCTAGAATAACCAACCAACAGACAGACAGATAGATAGCCAGACAGACACACAGGTAGACAGCTAGAATAACCAACCAACAGACAGACAGATAGATAACCAGACAGACACACAGGTGGACAGCTAGAATAACCAACAAACAGAGATACAGATAGAAATAGAGAGAGAAAGGGAAGGAAAAAAGAGAAAAAAAAACTTTTTACGACACATAGACAGATCAACAGACAGACACATAGAATAAGAGACAGACACATAGACAGATTAACAGACAGACACACAGGTAGACAGCTAAAATAACCAACAAACAGACAGACAGATAGAAATAGAGAGAGAAAGGGAAGGAAAAAAGAGAAAGAAAACCATTTTACGACACATAGACAGATTAACAGACAGACACATAGAATAACAGACAGACACATAGATAGAATAACAGACAGACACACAGGTAGACAGCTAGAATAACCAACAAACAGACAGACAGAAATAGAGAGAGAATGGGAAGGAAAAGAGAAAGAAAACCATTTTACGGAATAGTTTTTTACACTGGCACGAGTCGAGTGCAAAAGGAATGTCCGCTATTGAATGACTTAGACAGATAGATAGAGGGATAGATGGGTGGATGGATAAATGGTTAGATGGATGGATAGATAGATGGATAGATGGATGGAAGGATAGATGGGTGGATAGATGGATAGATGGATAGATGGATGGATGGATAGATTGATGGATGGATGGATAGATGGATGGATAGATAGATGGATGGATGGATAGATGGATGGATGGATAGATAGATGGATGGATGGATAGATGAATAGATTGATAGATAAATAGATACAGTGAACCCTCGCTATAACGCGGTTCACTTTTCGCGTTCTCGCTGCTTCACGGATTTGCATTGTGCATTGTGTTCTGCATTCTGATTGGCTAAACAGTCTCTCCGCTTCTTCTCTACCTGTGTGTCAATAACGTTACGACTTAATATGTACATGTACGTAAAACA
>NC_091586.1:27564023-27569023 GCF_042767895.1 Penaeus vannamei | reverse complement strand
CCTTCCAGCGTATTCAACTTCTTTGTCCCAAATTGACTAAATCCAAAATAGCGAATACGAGTGATTGAGAATAATCTTAACAGAATTGTTATCTACCCTGTTATTCGGATCCAGAGATAACCTCATCATCCTTCTTTCTTCTTTACGTGCATTTGCAAGTAGAAATTCGGTAGCTCTTTATGTCTAGATAATGACATCACGTGAGAACACAAATACGGAGTTGTTTTCTTTTTAGATTTTTTATTTTTTCTTATTTTTTCCCCTAAAAGGTGGCGAAGTCTCTCTCTGTTTAATGAGAGATAGAGGGGGGGGAGAGACGGAGAGAGAGAGAGATAAAGAGAGAGAGGGAGGGAGGGAGAGAGAGAGAGAGAGAGAGCAAGAGAGAAAGAGAAAGAGAGAGAGAGAGGCAGAGAGGGAGAGAGAGAGAGAGAGAGAGAGAGGGAAAGAGATGGAGAGAGAGAGAGAGAGAGAGAGAGGGAAAGAGATGGAGAAAGAGAGAGAGAGGGAGAGAGAGTAGAGAAAGCGAGAGAGAGGGAAAGAGAGAGGGAGAGAGAGAGAGAGAGAGAGAGAGAGAGAGAGAGGGAAAGAGAGAGAGAGAGAGAGAGAGCGAGAGAGAGAAGGGGGGGGGGAGACTCAGAGAGAGAGAGAAATAGAGAAAAATAGTGATTGAGAGACAAGGAAGAGAGAACGAGATAAATAGATACACAGAAACTTACAAAAAAGAAAACAAAACATACGGATTGAAACAAGGGTTATTAATATAAATAGACTTTCAATAACAGTAGCGAAAATAAGACGAAAAAAAAAGAGAAACAGTCTCCATAAAATGAGTTTATTGAAGAAAATCGGAAGACAATTTTGAAACTGTTGCTCCATATTTTGCGAATATTGGTATTTTCTCGACGCGGTTCTCGAAAAAATTTATATTCCGATAATAATGAAAATTATGTTGATAAGATTATATTGATGATGAGGATGATGATAATGTTCCTGCTGATGATGATAATGACGATGATAATGATGATGACAGTGATGATTATGATGATAATGATGGAATGATGATAATGCTCCTGATGAATGATGATATTAATAATGATAATGATAATGATGATAGTGATAATAATAATGATAATGATATAGCAATAATGATAATACCAATATCAAAAATGATATTGATTATGATAATAGCAATGAAAATAGTATTAACAATAACAATAATGATAATAATAATGAAAATGATAACACTGATAGCAATGATAATAATAAAAACAATATAAAACAGCAATAGTTATAGCAACAACAATAATGATAGAAATAATGATGTTAATAATGATAATGATAATGATAAGGATGATAGTAATGATAGGAGGAAGATAATGAAACTGGAAGTAAAATGATAATAATGCTAATAACGATACTACTGATAATGGTAATAACGAAGGTATTAATAGTAGTAATAATGATAATAATGATAATGACAATGATAACAATAACAATAGTAATAATAATGATAATAATAATAATAATAGTGATTATTGTAGTATTAGTAATAATAATGATAATAATAATGATGATAATAATAGTAATAATAATGATGATAATAATAGTAATAATAATGATAATAATGATAATATTAATAATAATCACAATAATGATGATAATAATGATGATAAAATAAAAATTAGAAAAATTATAGTAATGAAGATATTAATGATGATAATAATGAATAAGATAACAAAGGTAGTTGTAGTAGTAGTAATGAGGATAATGATAATTATTATCACTATGATGATAATCATAGTAATAATGATACTGGTGGTGGTGATAATAATAATGATAACAACAATGATAATGACAGAATTACGATACTGATAAATATAATGCTAAAAGATAAATGATGACAATAATAACAACAGCGAAATAACAACAACAACAAAAATAACAATGACAACAAGAACATCTCAAGGTAATGACAGAATTATGATAATGATAAAAAAAAGATTAATTAGGTAATAACAATAAATTATGATAATGATAAAAAAAAATGGATTTAGATAAAAACAATAACAACGGACAGCGAAAAAATAGCAAAAAATGACAAGGAAAACGACTGCCTCAGCGAAATGATTGTCAGCCTCGCCAAAAATCAAGCGCAACAATCCTCTTTTGCAAATAATAAAAGATTCTCTCGCAACAAAAGGGAGATTGACGCCGTGACAGCTTTTGCAATAGTTATCTTTTACCGACCCTGCAATATCTGCTTTTTTTTTTTTTTTTTTTTTTTTTTTTTTTTTTGCTTCTTTTGATAAAGGTGATATGCGGTTCAGTTTTTTTCATGTAAAGATCGGTTTACGCTCACATGCACACACGCACACACACGCACACGCATACACACACGCACACACGCACACACGCACGCACGCACGCACACACACACACACACACGCACGCACACACACACACACAAACACACACGCACGCACGCACGCACGCACACACACACACACACACACACACACACACACACACACACACACACACACACACACACACACACACACACACATATATATATATATATATATATATATATATATATATATATATATATATATATATATATATATATATATATATATATATATATATATATATATATATATATATATATATATATATATATATATATATATATATATATATATATATATATATATATATATATATATACTGTTAATTCGAGTGATATGATGCTTTTTGTTTTGATGTTGATCATCGCCCTCATAACGTGTAGTTTTTTTCTATCTCTTATTCTTCTCTGTATTCTATCGTCTTCCTTCTTTCCTATTCTCCTCCTCGTATTCTGCCTCCACACGCACTCCACCTTCTCATAAAAAGAACGAAAGTAAGAACAGAGAATAAGACAAATTCACAACCTCCAAAAACAAAAACAAAAAAACAAAAAAAAAAACAACAACAGCAACAGGTAAAAAAAAAATACAATAAAAAAAAAGACTCACAACACCCACACGCCATAACCAACAACAACAGGTAAAAAAAAATATATATATACAATAAAAAAAGACTCACAACACCTACACGCCATAACCAACAACAACAGGCAAAAAATATATATATACAATTAAAAAAAAAACTCACAACACCCACACGCCATAACCAACAACAACAGGTAAAAAAAAATACAATTAAAAAAAGACTCACAACACCCACACGCCATAACCAACAACAACAGGTAAAAAATATATATATACAACAAAAAAAAAAAACTCATAACACCCACACGCCATAACCAACAACAACAACAGGCAAAAAATATATATATACAACTAAAAAAAAAAGACTCACAACACCCACACGCCATAACCAACAACAACAACAGGCAAAAAATATATATATACAATTAAAAAAAAAAAAGACTCACAACACCCACACGCCATAACCAACAACAACAGGTAAAAAAAAAATACAATTAAAAAAAGACTCACAACACGCCATAACAATCAGCCTCGCTGGAAAACCATTAACACGTAACCGACCCATACGGTTAAGCTCTCGAACAATTTGCGTTGAAATGGAGCAAAGGCAAGGGTGGCTGCAGTGTGGCTTGAAGATAACGCGGTCGGGGGAGAGGCGGAGAGAGAGAGCGAAGGGAGGGGGTAGGAAAGAGAGAGAGATAGGGAGGGAAGGGGGTAGGAAAGAGAGAGAGGAGGAGGGGGTAGGAAGAGAGAGAGAGAGAGGGAGGGAGGGAGAGCGAAGGGAGGGGGTAGGAAAGAGAGAGAGAGAGGGAGGGAAGGGGGTAGGAAAGAGAGAGAGAGGGAGGGGAGGGGGTAGGAAAGAGAGAGAGAGAGGGAGGGAGGAAGGGAGGGAGAGGGAGGAGATGGAGAGTGAAGAAAAAGGAAGGGAGGAGAGAGCGGGAGAGAGAGAGGGGAGGGGGTAGGAAGAGAGAGAGAGGGGGAGGAGAGAGCGAGGGGAGGGGTAGGAAGAGAGAGAGAGAGGGAGGGAGGAAGGGAGGGAGAGGGAGGGAGATGGAGAGTGAAGAAAAGGAAGGGGAGGAGAGAGCGGGAGAGAGAGAGAGGAGGGGTAGGAAAGAGAGAGAGAGAGAAAGGGTGATAGGGAGAGAGGGGGGAGGGAGGGAGAGCGAGGGAGGGGGTAGGAAAGCGGAGAGAGAGAGGGAGGGAGAGGGAGGGAGATGGAGAGTGAAGAAAAGGAAGGAGGAGAGGCGGAGAGAGACGAGGGAGGGGGTAGGAAAGAGTGAGAGAGAGAGGGAGATAGAGAGAGAGAGGTGGGGGGGAGAGGGAGGGGAGGAGAGGCGGGAGAGAGCGAGGGGAGGGGGGTAGGAAGAGAGAGAGAGAGAGGAAGGAAGGGAGGGAGAGGGAAGGGAGATGGAGAATGAAGAAACGGAAGGGGAGGAGAGACCGAGAGAGAGAGAGAGGGGGAGGGAGGGAGAAGGAAGAAAGAGAGAGAGAGGGAGAGGGAGGGAGATGGGGAGTGAAGAAACGGAGGGGAGGAAAGAGCGAGGGGAAGGAGAGAGAGAGAGAGAGAGAGAGAGAGAGAGAGAGAGAGAGAGAGAGAGAGAGAGAGAGAGAGAGAGAGAGAGAGAGAGAGAGAGAAGGAGGAATATATATATAGAGAGAAGGAGGAATATATATAGAGAGAGAAGGAGGAATATATATAGAGAGAGAAGGAGGAATATATATAGAGAGAGAGAAGGAAGGAGAGGGAGAGAGTGTGAGAGGGAGTGAAAGAGAGGAGGAGGAGGAGGAAGAAGAGAGAGTGAATGAGAGAGAGAGAGAGAGAGAGAGAGAGAGAAAGGATAAACAGATACACAGACAAACAAACAGCCACAAAGAGAGAGAAGGAGAAAAAAAAAACCACCATCTCTCCATAAGCATGCCAGCCCACGTAGAAGCAGCCTCATATTACAGTGGCTCATTTTCTCCCCATTTTCTTGCCATCTTCCCCCTCATTACAGCCACTCA
>NC_091586.1:27551523-27554023 GCF_042767895.1 Penaeus vannamei | reverse complement strand
AGAAACAGACAGACAAATAACGAGAGAGAGAGAGAGAGTGAGAGAGAGAGAGAGAGAGAGAGAGAGAGAGAGAGAGAGAGAGAGAGAGAGAGAGAGAGAGAGAGAGAGAGAGAGAGAGAGAGAGAGAGAGAGAGAGAGAGTCACGAATAGAACCAAAACAAAATGCACAAGACAGAAAAAAAAGACAGAACAAAAGCCGTGATAATGAGAAAGAACAAGATTGAGATCGAGAAGATTAGAAGAAGAAATAGGAAGAAACGCAAAGGATGAATGAACTGAAGAAGGAGGATTGGGAGACTCGAAAGAAAGTGAAGCGAAGAGAGGATGAAAGATATATGAGATAAGAAGATAAGACATGAAAGGAGGAGAAAGAAGGGATGATAAAAGGGTCGATGACACGGATGAGGAGAAAGCGCAGAAGGAGAAGATGGAGGAAGGAGAGAAGCAAGGATGGAGAAAGGAGGAGGCGAGGAGGATGAGGGAGAAATTGGAAATAGAAGAGGAAGAATAAGAGAAAGAGAAGGAGGAGGAAGTAAAAATGTTGGAGAGGCGGAGGAGGAGGAAAAGGAGAATCAAAAAGCAATTGAGAAAGGTAGAGGATGAGGACGAAGATGGAAAAGGTGGATATAATGGAGGAGGGAGGGAGAAATGGTGGAGATGGTGATAATGGTGGAGATGGTAGAGTAGGTGGAGGAGATTTGGATGTTGAAAACGGTGAAGATGGTGAATGACATGAAAGTGGTGGAAATGCTGGAGATGGTGGAGAAGTTGAAGGTGGAGATGGTGGAGGAGATGAAGATGTGGGTGTTGAAAATGGTGGAGGAGGTGAAGGTGGTGGTGATGGTGGAGAAGTTGAAGGTGGAGATGGTGGAGGAGATGAAATGGTGGAGGAATTGAAGGTGGTGGAAATATTGATGGTGGAGGACATGAAGATGGTGAAAATGGTGGAGATGGTGGTGGAGGAATAAGAGAACCAAGTACTTAGAAAGAGCAAGAGACGGTAGGAAAAAAAGCGAAGAGGAAGTGAAGGAGAGGGAGGAGAAGGAGGAGGGAAGGGAGATGGCACTTCAAGGCCAAGAGGAGAAGGGGAAGAAGAGGCGAAGAAGAGGAGGAGGAAGATAAAGGGGGAGTGAGAGGGGGTAAAAAAGGGTGGCGAAGGGGAGAACGGTAAAGAAGACGAAGAGGATAAGGAAAAAGAAATGACAAATAAGGAGGAGAAGGAGGAAAATAATAGAATGAGAGAATAACGGAGCAAGGAGGAGAAAAAAAGGAAAAATGGATGAAGAAAAGAAATGAAGTGGAGAAATAGAATGACGAAGAGAAGAACGATGGAGAAGAGGATGAAAAGAAGAACGAGGAATGAGGAGGAGATGAAGGAGGAAGAAGATGAAATTGATAAAGACGAGAATGAAAGCGATAACGAGGATGTCAAGGAAGGAGAAGGAGGGAAGGGAAATAAAGGATGAACTGGAAATTAAAATCCTTGCGAAAAGGAGGAGGAAGAAGCAACAATAAGGCGAAAAAGAGAAGAGAGACATACAAAATAATATAAAGAAGTGAAAGAGGGCCAAGAAGAAAATGACGAAAAAGTGAAAATGATGGACAAGAAAACAAAGACAAAGAAGAGAAAAAAACGAAAGCAAAAAAACAAAAACAAAAACAAAACAAAAAACGAAGGAAGGAAAAACGAAAGAGGGAAATAGATAGGAGAGGGAGAAGAAAAACAAGGAAGGAAGGAAGTAAAAAGGAAAAGAAGATGAGAAAGGGGGACAATAGATAGGAGAGAATAAATGGAGAAGAGAGACAAGGAAGGAAGGAAGGAGGAAAAGAAGATGAGAAAGGGGGACAATACACAGGAGAGAATCGATGGAGAAGAGAGACAAGGAAGGAAGGAAGGAGGAAAAGAAGATGAGAAAGGGGGACAATACACAGGAGAGAGGAGATGGAGAAGAGAGACAAGGAAGGAAGGAGAGAGACAGGGATGGAGAAGAGAGACAAAGAAGGAAGGAGAGAGACAGGGATGGAGAAGAGAGACAAAGAAGGAAGGAAGGAAGGAGGAAAGGAAGATGAGAAAGAGGAAGACACCACAGCAGGATCTCTCCTTGGCCGGATGCTCCAGTGCCTCAGGACGTCACCTCCAACCTCTCCCCGGAAGCTAGGATGTCCGCGGGGGATGTGGGGGGGGAGAGGGGGGAGGGGGCGGAAGGAAGAGAGAGGGGGGAGGGTGGAAGGGAGGAAGAGGGGAGGGTGGAAGGGAGGAAGAGGGGGGAGGGATGTGGGGGGAGAGGGGGGGAAGGATGTGGGGGGAGAGGGGGTGGAAGGGAGGAGAGGAAGAGGGGAGGGATGTGGAGGGGGAGAGGGTGGGAAGGATGTGGGGGGAGAGGGGGTGGAAGGAAGGGAGAGGGGGAGGGTGGAAGGGAGGAAGAGGGGAGAGGGGGGAAGGGAGGGAGGAAGAGGGGAGGGATGGAAGGGAGGAAGAGGGGGATGGAAGGAAGGAAGA
>NC_091586.1:27536523-27539023 GCF_042767895.1 Penaeus vannamei | reverse complement strand
TTTCTTCATCATCTCCTTCTTTTTCTTCTCTTTTCTTCCCTCATCTTCTCAGACACTTCCCCATCTTCTCTTTTTATTGCTCTTCTACTTTCTTCCTTCTTTTCTTTCCTTCCTCCTTCCCTTACCTTCTCTTTCCTGTTTCCTTCTTTCTCTTTCCTCTCTTCATACCCTTCCTACACCTGTTGTTTCTGCTTTCTCCCTTCTTCCATTCGTTCTATTCCTCCCCTTCTCCCTCTCTTCTCCCTCCTACATCCATTTCCTTCTTTTCTCTCTCCATCCCCTTCACCTCCGGTCTTTCTTCCTCTTCCTCCCAATTCCCTTTTCCTTCTTCTCCCATGCTATTCCTCCTATCCCTTCTCTTCTTCCCCCATGGCTTCTGATCCATACTCATCATTTTCCTCCCTGCTCCCTCCTCTCGCTCCTTCTCCCTACTTCCTTCTTGCTTCTTGCCATCTCCTTCCCTCCCCCCTTTTCCCGTCTCTTCTTCCTCCTACCTCCTATCTCCCTTTCCTTCCTTACCCTTTCTTCTGTTCTTTGCCCTCCTCCTCCTCCTCCAACCAACCACCCACCCTTCCTCCTCCCTCCACCTTCCCCTCCTCCTCTCCTTCCTCCCCTCCTCCTCCTCCTCCTCCCCTTCCTCTCCTTCCCCCATCCTTCCCTTCCTCCTCCTCTTCCTCCCCCTCCCCTTCCTCCCCTTCCTCCCCCTCCACCCCCTCCTCCTCCTCTCCCCTTCCTCCCCTTCCCCATCCTTCCCTTCCTCCTCCTCTTCCTCACCCTCACCCTACCTCCTACCCCTCCCCCTCCCCCTCCTCCAACCAACCACCCACCCTTCCTCCTGCTCCTTCTCCCTCTCCTCCTCCTCCCGCTCCTCCTCCTCCTTAACCCTCCAACCACCCACCCTTCCTCCTCCCCCTCCTCCACCTCCCCCTCCTCCTCCTCCTCCTCCAACCAACCACCCTCCCTTCCTCCCCCTCCCTCCTCCTCCTCCTCCAACCAACCACCCACCTTTCCTCCCCCTCCTCCACCTCCCCCTCCTCCTCCCCCTCCTCCTCCCCCTCCCTCTCCTCCTCCCTCTCCCTCCTCCTCCCCTTCCTCCTCCTCCTCCTCCCCCCCCCCCGCCCTCCCCCATCACCCGCAGCGCCATCCCCATCAGGAGGGCAATTCCATCCTGACAACGGAATCTCGAGTCGGGCAATATTATCATCCTTCATCCGGGTAGTTGAGGCGGCGTCCATTCGGCCCTTCTTGCACGGAAGGAGTCGGAGGGAGCGCGAGTGTAAAAAGTAAGGAGAGGGAGGAGGAATGTAAAAAAAAAAATTCTTTTTTGTTTTGTTTTGTTTTGTTTGAGGGGGGAGGGGGAAGGGGTGTTGTTTTCTTTTATTTTCTCGGGTTTGCGGGTTTGTTTTTTTTTTGTTTGTTTTCTTGTTGTTTTGTTCTCTGTTGTTGTTTATCATTATCGTAATTATTATCATCACTGCATTATTACTATTACTATTATTATCATTACTATAATCATGATTACTATTATTGTCATTATCACTGTCATTACTATCATTACTTTTATCATCTTTATTATTATTAATATTATTATTATTATTAATATTATTATTATCATTATTATTATCATTACTATTATCATCATCGTTATTATTGTTATTATTATCACTGTCATTCTTATAATTGTTATTTGCATAATTATCAATTTTTTACTATCATCATTAGTAGTAGTATTATCCTTATCATTATTATCATTATTCTTGCTAATTTATCATCATTATCATTTTCATTATCATTATCATTATTATCATTATCATTATTATGATGGTTATTATAACTGATATCATTGTAGGTGTTGTTATTATCATTATTGTTACTGTTGTTATTATTATTACTCCTGCCACAACTGCTACTTCGAATATCATTATCATTGTTATTATCATCATTGTATCACCATTTTTATTATTATTATCATTATTCCCTCTTCTTGTTGATCGTTATCATCATTTTCATCATTTTCATCATTCCGTTATTGTTACAATGTAGAAACCCTAATAAACACAGGAAAAGGTGAAGGCCGAGGAGATTATCCTCGTTATCTTTCTATCCCAATTATTTCCTTCATTTCCCCTCCTTTCCTCTTCTTTTCCTTCTATTTTCTCTACCTCCTCCTCCTTCTTCCTCTATTTACTTGTCTCATTTCCTTTAATCCTTCGTATGTTACCCCCCCCCTCGCCCTTGCTCAGTTCCAATAACATTATTTTACTTCTTCCCCTCTCTTTTCTCTTTCCGTTTCCTCTATTCCCTCTTTCGCTATTCCTTTTTCTCCCTTCTAACTGGTATTGTTCACAGCATCCTCTCTATCCCCAAACCTCCACCTTCTCCCTCTCTCCCCTCCCCCATTCCCTCCAAAGGCTGCTCTCCCCTCTCCTTCTTACCTTGTCTCCCCCCCCTTGAAATTACCCCCTTGAAATTACCCCCTCTTGAAATTACCCCCCCTTGA
>NC_091586.1:27524023-27526523 GCF_042767895.1 Penaeus vannamei | reverse complement strand
AGATGGAAGAGGAGAGGGGAGAGAGAGGAAGGCAAGAGGAGGGCGGATAGAGAGAGGAGAGAAAGAAAGAGGGGAACCGAGAGGGGAGGAGAGGAGAGGAGCGAGAGAAAGAGAGAGGAGAAGGCAAGAGAGAAAAGGGGGAGGGCGAGAGGTTGGGGAACAGGGCAGAGAAGAGAGGAGAGAGAGAAAGAGAGAGGGGTAGGCGAAAGAGAGAGGCGGAGAAGAGAAGAGGTTAGGGAGAGGGAAGAAGTGAGGTCAAGGAAGTGAAAGGGAAAATTAGGAGAGAAAGTAGAATAGGAGGAGAAAGGGGAAGGGGAAAAGGGAGAGATGAATGGGGAGAGACGGGAAGGCAGGAGAATGGGGGAAGGGAAGGGGAAGAAGGGAGGAAGGAGAGGGGAGAGGGGAGAAGGGAAAGGAAAGGAGAGGTGGAAGGGCAGAATGCAGAGAGGAGGAGAAAGGAAAGAGGGGGCAGAGGAGGAATAGGAAGAGAAATGGTGGGAAGGAGGGGGGAGAGGAGAGAACAGGGAAGGAGAGGGGAAGGTAGTAAAGAAAAGGAAAGGGAAGGTCAGAGTTAAGAATGAGGAGGAGAAGGAGAAGGGGAGAGGAAGGAGAGAAGAGGTAGAAGGAAGATAGGAAGGGCGATGAAGCGATTAGAGGAGATAGAGGGGAGACGGCGGGAAAGAAAGGGAGATAAATGAGGAGAAAGATGAGGGATGAGAGAGGAAAGAAAAGTTATAAAGGGAAGAGGCAATAAAAATGGAGCGAAGAGAGGAAGGAAAGTAAACGAAAGGAATAGACGAACAAAGGGGAAGAAGAGGCAAGAGAGAGAGCTCAGTAAACGTGAGAGAAAATTGAATAAATAAATAAATGAAATACAAAAAGATATAAAAAATAGAAAAGGGTCCATGATAAAAATTGAAGAAAAAAAATGAAAAAGAAGCAACAAAATGAGAAACAAAAATAGATTAAATAATAGGAAAGTAAAAGAGAAGAAAGATAGAGAATAAGGAGAGAGAAGAGAAAAGGTTCTGAATAAACCCTTTTAAGGCGCGGGCGAACAGAGGACGAAAGGGAAACAAAGGGAAGTGAAGAAGGGAACGAGAGAGGGCCGATAATATGATGCAATTGGCCAGAAGGGGAATAAAAAGGAGAGACAAAGGAAATTGAGTTAATTAATGCTCGCTTGACGTTTGACAAAGTTGGAATCACTTTCTTATTTATATTCTTGCTATCTTTATCATTTTCATTATTATTATTATCTTTATCATTATTATAATCATTCTTATCGTTGCAGTTATTATTACTGTTATTGATATCATTTTCTTTGTCATTATTATCTTTATCATTATTATAATCATTCTTATCGTTGCAATTATTTATTACTGTTATTGTTATTATCATTTTCATTGTCATTATTTGTATTTCTATTATCATTTTTATTGTCATCTTTACTATTATCTCCATTATCTTTATTTCCATTGTTATTCATATCATTATTATCATTATTGATGTTATAATCATTATTACTATCAATATAATCATCATTGTCATTATTGATATTACTATTATCATTATCATTACTGCTTTCGCTATTACTGTTATTAACATCATTGATCATATCATTATCATTGGTTTTCATTGTCAGAGGGAGAGAGAGCGAGAGAGAGAGAGAGAGAGAGAGAGAGAGAGAGAGAGAGAGAGAGAGAGAGACAGAGAGAGAGACAGAGAGAGAGAGAGAGAGAGAGAGAGAGGGAGAGAGAGAGAGAGAGAGAGAGAGAGAGAGAGAGAGAGCGAGAGATAGAAGATAGAGCGAGAGAGAGAGAGAGTGAGAGTAAAGGAAAGCCAACGGAGAAACGGAGAGAGGCAAACAGACACACAAAGTCAGTTGTTTTTTATTTCCTCATTGAAATTCTTCCCGATTCCCACGGGAGCCTTGGCAGCATCCGCGGTTTATCCCTAAATCCCTCTTTCTGTCTCTCTTATCCTTTCACTCCTTCTCTTTTATGTCTGTATATCTACATATCTATTTGTCTATCTCCCCTCTCTCGTTCTCTCCCTCTCTGTTTTTCTCCCTCTCTCTCTTTTTCTCTCTCGTGTTTCTCTCTTTTCCCTCTCTCTCTCTCTCTCTCTCTCTCTCTCTCTCTCTCTCTCTCTCTCTCTCTCTCTCTCTCTCTCTCTCTCTCTCTCTCTCTCTCTCCCTCCCTCCCTCCCTCCCTCCCTCCCTCCCTCTCTCTCTCTCTTTCCCATTATCCCTCATCATTTCCCTCGCACCGACATAAGAGCCTTCGCAATAGGACAGAAATGATCATTATACACAAACTGCAACATCTTTTTTTGTTTCCTTTTGGCCGTGGGAAGCCGCTCATTAGATTTACAAAAAAAAAATAATAATAAAAAAAATAAATGTCGTTACACATTCTAAAAAAAGATGTTAGCGTTGTCTCTTGCTGCCGCGGCTGTTCCTTCTTATGCCATTTTGTATTTTCTTTTATCATAATTA
>NC_091586.1:27501523-27506523 GCF_042767895.1 Penaeus vannamei | reverse complement strand
TCTCTCTCTCTCTCTCTCTCTCTCTCTCTCTCTCTCTCTCTCTCTCTCTCTCTCTCTCTCTCTCTCTCTCTCTCTCTCTCTCTCTCTCTCTCTCTGTCTCTCGCCTCCCTGTCTCTGTCTAAATCCTCTTTCTCTCTCTCTCTCTCTCTCTCTCTCTCTATCTCTCTCCTTCTCTCTCTCCCTCTCTTTTCTCTCTCTGTTTGTCTATCTCTTCTCTCTCTCTCTCCCCCTCTCTCCCTGCCCTCTCTCTCTCTCTCTCTCTCTCTCTCTCTCTCTCTCTCCCTCTCTCTCTCTCTCTGTTCTCTCTCTCTCTCTCTCTCTCCTGTCTCTCTCTCTCCCTCTCTTTTTCTCTCTCTCTCTCTCTCTCTCTCCCTCTCTCTCTCTCTCTCTCTCTCTCTCTCTCTTTCTCTCTGTCTGTTTGTCTATCTCTTCTCTCTCTCTCTCTCTCTCTCTCTCTCTTTCTCTTCTCTCCCTCTCTCTCTCTCTCTCTCTCTCTCTCTCTCTCTCTTCTTCTCTCCTATCTCTTCTCTTTTTCTTCTCTCTTCTTCTCTTCTCTCTCTCTTCTCTCTCTCTCTCTTTCTCTTTTCTTTCTTTCTCTCTCTCTTCTCTCTCTCTCTCTCTCTCTCTCTCTCTCTCTCTCTCTCTCTCTCTCTCTCTCCCCACTTCCCTCCTCAATTTAGGCGCGCTATCCAAGTTTGCATATATCATATATCACCCAAAGTGGCCCTCGCTGGAGTTTAAGAAATGTACTGAAGGGATATTGTTTATGCTCATTTATTAGAGAGATAGATAGATAGATAGAGAGAGAGAGAGAGAGAGATAGGGAGAGAAAGAGAGAGAGAGGGATAGGGAGAGAAAGAAAGAGAGAGAGAGAGAGAGAGAGAGAGAGAGAGAGAGAGAGAGAGAGAGAGAGAGAGAGACAGAGAGAGACAGAGAGAGAGAGAGAGAGAGAGACAGAGAGAGAGAGAGAGAGAGAGAGAGAGAGAGAGAGAGAGAGAGAGAGAGAAAGAAAAAAAGAGAGAGAGAGAAGAGATAGACAGACAGACAGAGAGAGAGAGAGAGAGAGAGAGAGAGAGACAGAGAGACAGAGATAGAGAGAGAGAGAGAGTGAGTGTTTATTTCCACTTCCTGTCTTCACTCCCCCACCACACAGCGAGACATTATAACAACTTCTTCTACGTCAGAAATGGCGACGATTTCCGTTTTCTAAAATCTCCTTTTTCATTTATTCAATTCATCAATTGTGCATTTATTATCATCATCTACCTGTTTAATCATTTATCTATTTATTTGCGTTTATTCAAATTCATTTATTCATTTACTGCTAAGTGGTAGAGATACATTAGGGATGGTATACGACATTCGACCTTTTTGTACTAACACGTAAGAGCTAAAATCCCCTTCTCTGCTATTCTCTTTCCCTCCCAAAACAATCACTAAGTTCTTGCATCTCATTTATTTTTATTTTTTTTATGTTCTATTTATTTTTTATTTATTATTTCTTTTACAGCATCGAACCTGAAATTCCTTCTGCAATTTTAGTCTCAAAAAATACTCTCCCTTCCTCAACACTATCTGCAAGGGAAATCCGACCTTCTGACCACATAGACATACGGTCGAGATTTCCTTCTTTACTTGAAACGGGGGAGGAAGAGGGAGAGAGAGAGAGAGGGAGAGAGAGAGAGAGAGAGAGAGAGAGAGAGAGAGAGAGAGAGAGAGAGAGAGAGAGAGAGAGAGAGAGAGAGAGAGAGAGAGAGAGAGAGAGAGGAGAGTGAGTGAGTGAGAGAGAGAAAAAGAGAGAGAGAGCGAGAGAGAGAATGAGAGAGAGTGAGTGAGTGAGAGAGAGCGAGAGAGAGAGAGGGAGAGAGTAGAGAGAGATGAGAGAGAGAGAGAGAGAGAGAGAGAGAGAGAGAGAGAGAGAGAGAGAGAGAGAGAGAGAGAGAGAGAGAGGAGTGAGTGAGTGAGAGAGAAAGAGAGAGAGAGAGAGCGAGAGAGAGAATGAGAGAGAGAGAGCAGAAATGGGAGAGAGAGAGAGAGAAATAGAGAGAGAGAGAGAGAGAGAGAGAAAGAGAGAGAGAGAGAGAAAGAAATGAGAGAAAGAAAGATAGATAGATAGATGGATAGATAGATAGAGAGAGAGAGAGAGAGAGAGAGAGAGAGAGAGAGAGAGAGAGAGAGAGAGAGAGAGAGAGAGAGAGAGAGAGAGGAGAGAGAGAGAGTGAGAGAGAGAAAGAGAGAGAGAGTGAGTGATAGAGAGCGAGAGAGAGAGAGAGGGAGAGAGAGAGAGAGAGAGAGAGAGAGAGAGAGAGAGAGAGAGAGAGAGAGAGAAAGAGAGAGAGAGAGAGAAAGAAATGAGAGAAAGAAAGATAGATAGATAAATGGATAGATAGAGAGAGAGAGAGAGAGAGAGAGAGAGAGAGAGAGAGAGAGAGAGAGAGAGAGAGAGAGAGAGAGAGAGAGAAAGAGAGGGAGAGAGAAAGAAATGAGAGAAAGATAGATAGATGGATAGATAAATAGAAACAGAGAGAGAGAGAGAAAGAAAAAGAGAGAGAGAGAAATGAACAAAAGGGCGAGGTTCAATAGCGGAAGCCATGTTGAAAATTATTGCTTTTGTCCTTCGCAGAGAGGAAAGAAAAACGAAATTGAAAGCAGGCGAGTGAAAGGAGAAAGTGGCAAAACGAAAGAAAAAATATCAGTCACATATGACTCATTGAAAAGATTTTAATTATAGGATAGTGATTAGAATAATTATATGATTGTAAATAGTACAGTTATTTTTTGCAAATTATCCTTATCATTATAATGACTAATGACTCATTGAAAAGTTTTTAATTATAGGATAGTGATTAGAATAATTATATGATTGTAAATAGTACAGTTATTTTTTGCAAATTATCCTTATCCTTATCATTTTAAACGGGTTTTGCCATAAGCATTGATGTTATCTTTTACATAGCAGATAGTAATTATCATTAAATCATTGTTGGTGTCATCATTGTTTATTGTAGCTGCAGTAGTAGTAGTAATAGTGGTAACACTATTATTATGTTTACTTTCGTTATTACCATTCTATCTATTCATGTTATTATGTTTTCATCATTATTGTCATTGTCATCATCATGATTATTGTTATTATCATTTCTATCACCATCATTCTTACTATCATTATTATAATCATCATCATCATAATCGTTACTATCATTACTATCATTATCATTATCCTTACAATCATTATCAATTCTACTATTATCATTGCTTTTGTCATTATCACCATTATCTTTGTTATTACTGTCATTATCAAAATTATCATTATCATCACTATCATCATTAATGTCATCATTACTACTATCATAATAATGATAATAATAACAATTACTATAATCATCATTATTATCATTATTATTATTACCATCATTATGATCATTGTAATAATCTATACTATTATCATTACTATTATCAGTAGTAATAGTATAGTTGTTGTTGTTATCATTATTACTATTATTATTATTGTTATCATTGTTCTTATTATCATCATGATTATTATCATTATCATCATCATGATTATTACTATCATGATTGTTGTTCTTACTATTATCATTGTCATCAGTATTATTATTATTATAACTATTATTATTATTACTGTTACCATTATCATTTCCATCATCATTATTGTTGTTGTTGTTGCTCTCACTATCATCATCATCATCTTTGTCAGAGAGACAGAGAGAGAGAGAGAGACAGACAGACAGAGAGAGAGAGAGAGAGAGAGAGAGAGAGAGAGAGAGAGAGAGAGAGAGAGAGAGAGAGAGAGAGAGAGAGAGAGAGAGAGAGAGAGAGTTAGAAAAAAGGAGAGAGAGAGAGAGAGAGAGAGAGAGAGGCAGGCAGACAGACAGATAGACAGAGAGAAGAGAGAGATAAATAGATAGATGGAGAGAGAGAGAGAGAGAGAGTGGAGTAAAATGAGAGAGAAACAGAAAGAGACAGACAGCCAAACAGACAGACAGACAGACAGAGAAAGAGAAAGAGGAAAAAAGAAAGAAGGAAAGAGAACTTTATGTAATCGTAAAAAAGTTACGACAGAGATTTCAGTTCCATTTCCCTAAAGGCTGTTGTGATCGGTTACAGTACCAACCTTTGGGTGTCCTTCGTCTTGCGGACTTGGTTTTGTTTCATGTCGCAAGAACTTTGTTTGTTTCGAAAAGCTATTGTTTCTTTGTTTCAATTTCCCTCCTGCTGATGGTTTAATCTCCTAGGGGAAGATAAAAAGGGATGTATGTATGTATGCATAGAGGGAGGGGAGCGAGAGAGAGAGAGAGAAAATGACAGTAAGAGAGAGAGAGACACAAAGAGAGAGAGAGAGAGAGAGGAAGATAGAGACTGAAATATATATATATATATATATATATATATATATATATATATATATATATATATATATATATATATATATATATATATATACATATACATCCACATACACACACACACACACACACACACACACACACACAGACACACACACACACACACACACACATATATTTATATATATATATATATATATATATATATATATATATATATATATATATATATATATATATATATAATATATATATATATATATATATATATAATATATATATATATATATATATATAATATATATATATATATATATATATATATATTTAAGAATGAGAGAAAAATACAAGAGACAAATTTATATACGGGTCGAATTACCAAGATCTCTCTCGTACCTTCCTTCCCCTCAACCCCCAACCCCCAACCCACCCTACCCCCCACCAACCCCTTCACCAACCCCTCCCCTCTCGCCCTCCTCCCCCCTACCCCCCTTTTCGAAACCTGGGCCAGGTGAAGTACCCTGTTAACGAACCAAGTCTCTCTGTCCTCCCAACTCTAATTATCTCACTCTAAAAAGCGTCTTCCCTGCGTGAATAGGGTGTAGGGGCTGGGTGGAGGGGGGGGGATTGGGGGAG
>NC_091586.1:27479023-27481523 GCF_042767895.1 Penaeus vannamei | reverse complement strand
AGCCAGGAAAAAACTCTGGCTCCTTCAAGAACTCGAAATCCACGCTAACTAAAGTA
The DNA here is from genome assembly GCF_042767895.1 of Penaeus vannamei. NCBI lineage: Eukaryota > Metazoa > Arthropoda > Malacostraca > Decapoda > Penaeidae > Penaeus > Penaeus vannamei. The sequence goes on along the minus strand of NC_091586.1, from coordinate 27,481,467 downwards.
TAGCAAAGCAAGCATGTATGAATAGATGAATAGGTGAATAATCAAACAACTAAATAAACAAGGAAGAAATAAAGACGCGAGGGATTATGATCACAGAAAGTAAATATAGAGGGAATTCGTGATGTAAATCTTGACCATTAATAATTTATGGAAACAGGTAACAGCATTTATTAATAATTTATTAATAATTTATGGAAACAGTTGCAAAAGGTGCAGGGAAGTTTGCTTTTCATGCAAGGCAGCATATGATGATGGCGGTGATGATAATGATGAAAGCGAAGATGGTGATGACAATGAGAACGAAGGTGATGATGATGATGGTAATGGCAGTTGTGGTTGATCGTTAGAATAAGTATGACGATGATGGTGGTGATGGTGATGATGATGGTACGTGAGGTGATGAAAAGGATGAGGGTGATGATGAATGGTGGTGGTGATGATAACGATGATGATTTAGTGCGCATACGTGTATATACTCTCGTGGTGTGTGTGCGTGCGTGCGTGCGTGTGCGTGTGCGCGTGGTACAATAATAATGAAAATGCGGCAACAGTAGATGGTAAAATGATCATTAATAATCGCACTTAAAACCATTCGCGTTCAAGGCAAAGAAAACTTTCTAAACGCAACAAAATTGCTCTTACATACAACACGTCAGTTCTTAAAACTGATGCGTCATCCAGGTTGTGTCTAGCGGCGGGGGCGGCCGGGCGAGGCTTTGCTGCGCCGTTTCCTGTTTGGCTTCTGGAGGCAGGCTCTCGGCGGTTGCTTGTGCGGGGCGCGTTTGTGCGTGTATGACACACGCTGTGTGTGTAGGTGTGTGTGGGTGTGCATCTATACATACACACACACACACACACACACACACACACACACACACACACACACACACACACACACACACACACACACACACACACACATTCACACACACATATATATATATATATATATATATATATATATATATATATATATATATATATATATACATATGTATGTATATATATATATGCATATATATACACACACACAGACACACAGACACACACACACACACACACACACACACACACACACACACACACATATATATATACATATATATTTCTCACTCTCTCTCTCTTTCTTTCTTTTATTTTCTCTCCCTCCCTCCCTATCTTTCTTTCTCTTTTTATCTGTCTGTCTCTCTCCTTAATCCTAATCCTCTCGCTCTCCCTGTCTCTATCTCCCTCTTTGAAATTTTCATTTCAGAAATGTGTAAATAAAACATTGTTCTTGTCATGATAATTGTTACAACTGATCATATTAGTAATGATAATAACAATAGTAATGATCATGATTGTTGTTATTATTTTTATCATCATTATCCTTATTATTACGTTCATTCCTTTGTCAGAATCATTGTTGTTATTAGCATCATATTTTTCTTCTATCATTGCCATTATCATTCTTATAATTTTCTTCATTACAATTATTTATTATGTCATTATAATCATTATTATCAATATTACTGATATAATCTTTCTGTCTTTTATTAGTTTCATTATTATTATTATCATTATTATTTTTGTTATTGTTGTTGTTAGTATTGTTCTTTTCATTATCATCATTATCATTGATGATATTATGATTTTGATCATTATTGTTGTTGTTGTAGATATTATTATCATAGCTAGTATCATTGTTATTATTCTTATCATTATCACTGTTATCATCATAATCATCATTATCAGGCACGTGTGTGTGTGTACATACATACATATAATATATATATATATATATATATATATATATATATATATATATATATATATATATATATATATATATATATATATATATATATATACATATATATATGTATATATATGTATATATATAGATATATATATATATATATATATATATATATATATGTATATAGATATATACATATATATATATATATATATATATATATATATATATATATATATATATATATGTATATATATATATATATATATATATATATATATTATTATTATTACAATTATCCTTGCTCAGCTAAGTCAGAATTTTAATCTTATGTTAATTTTTCTCTTGATGAGAATTATCATTACTTCGTCTAGGGGATTAGTTTAAAACTGTACGAGCAAAATTACTCGTAATTTTCTAAAAAATTCAAATCTCAAAACTGTGCTTTAAAGTCTATCATTAGTCCTTATTTCTTTCTTCCAACACAGCCCATCAAAGTAACTCATTATTCTCTGAGTGTCTGAAGATTTACAAGTGGTTATCATCCTTCATATAACTGTTCATTAACCCAAAGACTTCTATAGGTGTCTATTAGAGCACACAAATTTCAACTTGTTTCATTTGCAGTTTCATTCAACAAAATATTAATTTGCAGTAATGACCTGAGTTATTTATATTTCTAAATACTCACTAGCTTTGAATTAAC
>NC_091586.1:27456523-27474023 GCF_042767895.1 Penaeus vannamei | reverse complement strand
TTTTTATCTCTTGTTTTCACCAGCTGTGGGTCCTGTTCGTTCGCATTTTATTGATCCCATTCTCTCTCTCGGCAAATACGTTCTTTATTTTTCCTATTTGTTAAAGGTGTGTAGCAAAGTAAAGAAGCGCGGTGTCCGATTCCGTGTCGCAATAACATAACCACGCGGATGGGCGTTCTTGTTACATATAGCGCAATAGAACACGTTATACGGGTAAGTAGTGTTTTTTCTTTCTTTCTTTCTTTTCTTGTTTATTGTTGGATAAATTAGTTGATAGTTATTTTTAATTAGTTCGACGTGTAAATCGTTCTCTCTCTCTCTCTCTCTCTCTCTCTCTCTCTCTCTCTGTCTCTCTCTCTCTCTCTCTCTCTCTCACTCTCTCTTCTTTTTTATCGTTTGATAAATTATTTGATATGTGTTTTTTTTAAGTAGTTCGCGCGTGAATAACGTGAATTTTTATTTTATTTTATTGTTTATTTATATCATTATTATTTTTTAAATTCCCAGATACTGTATTTAGCTGAGTTATTATGCATGGTTATAAATGCAGGTTGATTATGGTTTGTGATATTTGGTCACCTGTTATCACTCTTATTAGTGAAGGAAGGAGTGGCGAGCGGGGGCGCTTATGAGTGAGATATGAGTGAAAGGAAATGGAAGAAGAGAGAGAGAGAGTGAGAGAGAGTGAGTGAGAGAGAGAGAGAGAGAGAGAGAGAGAGAGAGAGAGAGAGAGAGAGAGAGAGAGAGAGAGGCAGAGAGAGAGAGAGAGAGAGAGAGAGAGAGGCAGAGCGGGAGAGAGAGCGAGAGAGAGAGCGAGAGAGAGAGCGAGAGAGAGAGCGAGAGAGAGAGAGAGAGAGAGAGAGAGAGAGAGAGAGAGAGAGAGAGAGAGAGAGAATAGGAGAGAAATAGAGAAGGGAAGGATTCGGATGAATTTAATACGCACGATAAAAATAGATGGGCGAATATCACACCCAGTATTTCGGGTGTAATTTATCTTGTTATCTCCGCCTACTTTTTCGGTTCTCACTTGATACCCCTGCCATCGTCGTCTTTATTATCATCTCTCTCTCTCTCTCTCTCTCTCTCTCTCTCTCTCTCTCTCTCTCTCTCTCTCTCTCTCTCTCTCTCTCTCTCTCTCTCTCTCTCTCTTCTCTCTCTCTCTCTCTCTCTCTCTCTCTCTCTCTCTCTCTCTCTCTCTCTCTCTCTCTCTCTCTCTCTCTCTCTCTCTCTCTCTCTCTCTCTCTCTCTCTCTCTCTCTCTCTCTCTCTCTCTCTCTCTCTCCCTCTCTCTCTCTCTCTCTCTCTCTCTCTCTCTCTCCCTCTCTCCCTCCCTCCCTCCCTCCCCCCTCCTCTCTCTCTCTCTGTCTGTCTGCCTCTCTCTCTCTCCCTCTCCCTCTCTCTCCTTCTCTCTCCCTCTCTCTTTTGGTGCGGTATCTTCCTGTCACGATATCAGACCAGCGGTGACTGCGTCCGTTTTCCGTGATCAAACATTGTGTTTCATGGAAGAATCAACCTTAAGACATATTGATGTATGCGTCGCCTCGTGTTTTCTTATGAAAGGTTTAAGATAGAATTAAAGTTCGATTTAAAAAAAGAAAAGAAAGTTCATATCAGGGTGAAAAGGTTTAAGAATTAAAGTTTGATTTTAAAAAAGGAAAAGAAAGTTCATATAAAGCTAAAAAGGTTTATAGAATTAAAGTTCGATTTAAAAAAGGAAAAGAAAGTTCCTATCAGGGTGAAAAGATAAAGCTATAAGTTTGATAAAAAAAAAAAAAAAAAAAAATCTTCGTTTCATATCGGGCTGATTTTTGCAATATTCATCCCTGCAATCGCAAGCAACTTATCACATCCTGTCCAAGAGTGGAAGCTGCTTGTTATTAAGAACACGTTGGTCAGTGTTGCAAGAATAGCGTCCTTGCCATCATCTTTTCAGGAATATTTGGTTTGTTTTTGTTTTTTTTTTTCCTTATTTTCTTTTCCTGCAAGTTCGTCTCCAAAGTGCTTGATCGATCCGAACTTCAATAAAAAAAAAGTAATGATGATAAAAAAAGTAGAGAGATGAGTGAATATATATGAAAATGGATAACAAAAGAAGAGAAACAGAGGCGAGGTCTATCAAGGACTCGTAGTAAGGCGTAGAATTTAGAGGTTGATGCTCATGGTCTGGGCGGGAGGGCGGGAGGGGGAGGGAGGGGGAGGGAGGGCGGGAGGGGGGCGAGCCGGAAGGGGGTATCTCGGGGGGGGCGCGGCCTGTGCGTGCAGTGTTAACCTTTTGGAATATATGTTTCTTTTTTCTCTTTCTTTTTCTTCTTCTTCTCTCTCTCTCTCTCTCTCTCTCTCTCTCTCTCTCTCTCTCTCTCTCTCTCTCTCTCTCTCTCTCTCTCTCTCTCTCTCTCTCTCTCTCTCTCTCTCTCTCTTCCTTATCCTTTCCCCTCTTCCCCTTCGTCTCCCTCTCCATCTTTTTCGTCTCCCTTTCCCTTCCCCTTCCTGCCTCCTGCTTCCCCTCTTCCTCTTTGCCATTTCCTCTCTCCTTCTCCCTTCACCTCCCTCTTCCTCCCTCCCTTCACCTCCCTCTTCCTCCCTCCCTTCACCTCCCTCTTCCTCCCTCCCTCCACTATAACGACTATAATCCAACATTTCGTAGTCTGATATTCGCTTTATGCAATGTAGGAGGACGAATAGACTGAGAGGAGAGGGTGTGGGAGAGTGCGTGTCTGCCCTTCTTTGATGGGAAGATCTTTAAAGTTGAGGTCGTTTGGGAAGATGCGTGACCTTAGCTGTCTTGTTTAGTGTGTGTGTGTGTGTGTGTGTGAGTTACAGTGAGAGAGAGAGAGAGAGGGAGGGAGAGGGAGGGAGGGAGAAAGAGAGAGAGAGGAGGGAGGGAAGGGAGAGAGAAAGAGAGAGGAGGGGGGAAGGCAGAGAGAGAGAGAGAGAGAAACAGACAGAGAGAGAGGGAGAGACAGACAGACAGACAGAGGGAGAGAGAGAGACAGACAGACAGAGAGAGGGGGGAGGCAGAGATAGATAGAGAGAGAGAGAGAGAGAGAGAGAGAGAGAGAGAGAGAGAGAGAGAGAGAGAGAGAGAGAGAGAGAGAGAGAGAGAGAGAGAGAGAGAGAATCCCATACTTCCACGGCTTCTAGTCAGGTGCTCAGGGTCACTCCTTTGTCATATGTTACAGGAAGTTTAGAAGTTTTTTTCTTTCTTTTTTTTTTCTTTGAGTTTCAGTAAAATGTATAGCTCTTGGATGGAATGAATATTGCATCAGAAGACGAAGGAATGCACTTCCACCTCGCAGACAACATCTGTCTGTCATTCATTCTATAAATCTATTTTTTTTTCTGTCTATGGATATATGTCTATCTATCTCTCTATATTTCTATTTCTGGATATATATGTGTCTGTGTATCTGTATATTAGATTATCTATCAATTTATCCTTCTTTTTATCCATCAAATAAACTATGCTGTGTATATATACGGGAATAGGTGGTATGATTTAAATGTAAAGAGAAATATGATAAAACCGATATAAGAGAACGAAAAGAGGGATAAAGATGAGGCCAAGAAAAGAGAAGAAAAGGAAATAACTTGAGAAGTGAATGAAAAATAAAATAACTGGGGAAATGGTTCAAACAGCAACGGTATTTGATCTGCCAAACAAACCTTGACTTGATACTCGCTGACGCTGCCTCAATACCTGAGCAATGCTGGTGGGTGGGACACCCGCGCCGCCCCCGCCCTCCCATACCCTCCCCCTACCCCCTCCCCAACTTCCCTACCCTTCCCCTACCCCCTCCCCCACTTCCCTACCCTCCCCCTACCCCCTCCCCCACTTCCCTACCCTTCCCCTACCCCCTCCCCACTTCCCTACCCCTTCCCCTACCCCCTCTCCCACTTCCCTACCCTTCCCCTACCCCCTCTCCCACTTCCTTACCCTTCCCCTACCCCCTCTCCCACTACCCTACCCTTCCCCTACCCCCTCCCACTTCCCTACCCTTCCCCTACCCCCTCCCCCACTTCCCTACCCTTCCCCTACCCCCTCTCCCACTTCCCTACCCTCTCCTCACCCCTTTCCCCAACCTTCTTCCCCCCTTTCTTACGCTCCCGCCACCCCCTTGCCCCACTTCCCTCCCCTTCCCCCATCCCTTTCCCCCCTTCCCTGCCCTTCCTCCACTCCCTTCCCTACCCTTCAACCTCCCTTCTATCCCCACTCTTCCCCTTCCCTCTTTCCTCCTTACCACCACCTTCCTCTCCCCCTTACCCTAGCTCCCACTCTTCACCCCCCCTTAGTACTTCGTGACACCCCCTAGTACTACGTGAAGGCCCCCCGTTATTGATTTGGGATAGTCACCCCCACCCCCTCCCTTAGGAACCGCCACCCCCTCCTTCCCTGCTGTCTCCGCCCCTTCTTGATGACGTCATTGTTTTAGTTGCCATGTGACCACTGTGTCTGTGGTTTAGTGTTGTCTGTGGCTGGAAGGCTCAGGTGTAAGCGTTGCGTGGGGGAGGAGGGGTGGCTGGGGGTGGGGGAGGAGGGGTGACTGGGGGTGGGGGAGGAGGGGTGGCTGGGGGTGGGGGGAGTAAATAGGTGAAGGAAAGGCGAGAAAGATTAGTGACGGGAGGAGAGAAGTAGTCTTGTCATCATTATCATTGTTAACATTTTCATTTTCATTATTGTTACTATTGCAGTTATCGTCATTGTTTTCTTTATCAGCAAAACCATTATTATTATCATTATTGTTATTATCATTATTGTTAATATTGTTGTCATCAATATCATTGTTATTATTTCCATTATTATCATTATTATTATTATTTTCATTATAGTTAGTATTATTGTCATCATTATTATTGTTATCTTTATTGCCATCATCATCGTCGCTGCCATCACTATTATCCTAATAACAGAGCAGCGGTTCCCGACCCTTTCTGTTGCGAGACGCCGGCCAATCTGCCATTATTCCCACGGTCCGCCAGGCAGGCCATCCTTTCACATTCAGTTATTACTAGATATGGATAGTGTAATAGTGCCGGCAGCTATAGATCAAGAACACTACATGGAAAGATTCCAATTTATTGACATGTGATAGACGATTGAATACAGGTACTGTAGGTGAGACAAAATCCAGTTTAAATCACAACTTACACACTGCTCCCATGGCCCCCGGAGAGGATCCCGCGAGCCCTGGGTCTGAAAGCCCTGCGACAGGCACGGAGGGGGACTTGGTGGCAGGAAGGTCCCAGGCGCCCGGAGTAAGCGAGAAACGAATAATAAGCTTTTTATTTTTTTCCTTGACTGGAGAGAATTGTGATGATAACAGCGATGATGAGAAAGGCAAAACTTGTCGTAGGAAACTGTATTTATGATAGTTATAGTCAGTGATCTCGATACTTGTAATAAGAGTAATAGTAGTAACGATAATAACGATACAGAAGTAACAGCTGTTATTTCGATGTCCTTCTGCCAAAAAAGGAAAGAGAAAAATGTGGTAAACCGGTAAGTAGAAAATAATTTTAATGATGATAACAGGAATGAAATGGAATAAACAATGATAAATATGATAATGAGGCTGATAGACAGTTATGACCACAGGATAAAAGCAATGATAATAAAGACTTACATAAACAGATATAACAAGCATTGGCCTTGATTCGTCTGACGAAAGAACACTTATTGACGTTCAGCTTGGCGACGCAGGTCTGGCGCCGTCGTGCGTGTCCTGCAGATGACAGCCTGGAGGACACTCTGCCAGCGCCGCGAGAACATTTACAATCTCTCTTTTTCATTATTATCTCTGTCGTCGTTATGTGTGGACGTGCGTATATGGACACACGTCATCGGAGAGTTTGTAGACTTGCGCAAAATGGGAAATCGTCCGGAGTTGGTTTTGAATTTAGGTCGATTTTCGTGTGAATTGGCGTGGGATTTCTAAAAGCGCATGAGTTCTGAAAGAAAATGTTAGCTCACCTCTCTCTCTCTATCTATCTCTATCTCTCCCTCCTCTTCCATCCTCCCTCTCCCTCTTTCCACCTCTCCCAACCCTCTTTCCCTGTGCATCTCCCTCTCCCTATCCCACACCTTCTTTCCTCTTCTCCCTCTCCCTATCCCACACCTTCTTTCCTCTTCTCCCTCTCCCTATCCCACACCTTCTTTCCTCTTCTCCCTCTCCTTATCCCCCACCCTCTTTCCTCCTCTCCCTCTCCCTATCCCCCACCCTCTTTCCTCCTCTCCCTCTCCCTATCCCACACCTTCTTTCCTCTTCTCCCTCTCCTTATCCCCCACCCTCTTTCCTCCTCTCCCTCTCCCTATCCCCCACCCTCTTTCCTCCTCTCCCTCTCCTTCCCTAACTCCCTCTTCCTCTTCCTCCCTTCTCTTAACAAATGGAGCAGTCCAAATTGCTTCACACAAAATGCGGTCAGAATAACAGGTAATTGCCTTTGTTGATCATCAGCGTTGCAGCTTACGAGAAAGTTTAAGTCGTGAATGTCGGTCATCAACAGAAGATATTTTTAGGTCTGTGTGATTTTTTTCGCTTTTTTTTTTTTTTTAGAAGGGAAGCGGGTAGGTTAGGGAGGGAGGGAGAGAGAGAGAGAGAGAGAGAGAGAGAGAGAGAGAGAGAGAGAGAGAGAGAGAGAGAGAGAGAGAGAGAGAGAGAAAGAGAGAGAGAGAGAGGGGGGGGGGGCGATAGTAAGAGGTTCATTAATTAAAAGAGGTTTATTGAACCGCTCGACAACACCACCACCAGAAAATCATCTTTTATTATTGCCATTGTCATCCAGTTGTTGATAATGTTACAATGCTAAAGTCAGGGTTTAAAGCGAGTACGCTTCCGGTGGCGACGAAAGTTCTTAGAAACAGATAGATAAAGAATTATAGTTACCTGCTCACGAGGACTTCTAATCCCGCAGGTGTTCGTGGAGAGCCACTCCCTGTAAGGCATCGCTCCTTGGATGCTCTCTCTGTTTCTTTCTTTCTCTCCCTCTCTCTATCTATCTCTGTCTATTTGTCTCTCTCCGCGTGTGTGTGTGTGTGTGATGTTTATAGGAATATCGTCTATTCTGCGCAGAATATTTTAGAATGTTTGCGCAATATAAGCAGCAAAGTGCGAGGAAGTGTGTCGGATGAGAATGTTTTGGATGGTGTGTGATCTTATTTTTTTACCTTCTCTCTCTCTCTATCTCTCCTTTTTCTTTCATGTGTGTTTTTCTTTTCGTCATCAAGTCAAAATCCCTTTTTATTCCACCATTCACCCGCCATGACACATTTTCTCGTTTCCAAATTTCTGGCCAAGTGTTTGTCTTCCGCGCGTGATCAAGGTGTCAACATGGCTTTCTTGTTGATATTTTGAGTTGCAATTCTTTGCTTTTACTAATTCTTCGTTACTGGTTGATTTGAATTGCTGATGTTTGTTATATGTTTATTTTTTCATGTTTTACTTTATTTATTTCTTATTTTGTTTAGTTATTATTATTGTTGCTTTTGGGATTAATATCGGTGAAAATGTTGTGATTGTAGTGATTATATAGAAAATTTATTGTTGGTTTTGTTATTGTTAAATTTTAGAAGCTGAAACACACACACACACACACACACACACACACACACACACACACACACACACACACACACACACACATATATATATATATATATATATATATATATATATATATATATATATATATATATATACATATATATATATATATATATATATATATATATATATATATATATATATATATATATAATGATCACAATATTATATGATTTAACAAGGGTAACGAAAACGAGCAATAAGGATATCGATTGATTTATGATGATGGTTTATGCCGAACAAACTCCTTTTAATAATAAGTTCTATAACCATTTCAATGCTTATTTATTGTTTAGTCTGTAACGATGCGCTCTGCTCTCCTTTTTTTCTATTTTGAGCTGAGGATTCCGTGTCAAAATAGTTGTGTTTTGTTTTTGTTAGAAATAGGAAGAAATGCTTGCACACACACTCATACAGGCACATGCACAGAGAGAGAGAGAGAGAGAGAGAGAGAGAGAGAGAGAGAGAGAGAGAGAGAGAGAGAGAGAGAGAGAGAGAGAGAGAGAGAGATTCATATATATATATATATATATATATATATATATATATATATATATGTGTGTGTGTGTGTGTGTGTGTGTGTGTGTGTGTGTGTGTGTGTGTGTGTGTGTGTGTGTGTGTGAGTGTGTGTGTGTGTACTTATATTCATAGAAAGAGAGAGAGAGAGAGAGAGAAACAAAAAGAAAAGAGAGAGACAGACAGACACACAGAGCCTCGATTGAATCTATCCAGATTTCTACCTCAGTAATGACGTCACAGTATCATCATAGAACCAATTTATAGTCCCAAAATTAATGCTAGAAAATGATTGCACCACAATCTCTCACTTAGAATTCTACATAGGTTCAATAGATGGCGCTTGTTTAGAATATTTTACCTCTCAATTAATAGTCCTCTTACAAAAAATAATACATTGGTTCAGTACAGAATGCTCATCGGCTCAATAGATGGCGCTCGTTAAGAAGTTCCTGCGTTGACTGAATAGATGGTGCTTTTTCGGAAATGTGTATATTGACTCAAAAGATGGCATTTATTTATTTTATTTTATTTTATTTATTTATTTATTTTGTTTTTTATTTTATTTATTTATTTATTATTATTATTATTTTATTATTTTTTTTTTTGTAATGCCAACATCGACTCAGTAGATGGTGCTAGTTTGGAAATGCCTACGTCAGTTCAATAAATGGCGCTGGTTCGGAAATTTATACATTAGCTCAATAGATAACGCTTTTGGAAATAGGTAAGTCGACTCAATAGATGCTACTCTTTCGGAAAATTCTACATTAACTCAATAGATGGCGCTCGTTCAGAGATTCGTACATCGACTCAATAGATGGCGCTGTTTCGGTAATTTCTACGTCGACTCAATAGATGGGAATCGTACGAAAACTTTTACATTGATTCAATACATGGCGCTCGTTCGAAATTTTCTACTTTGATTCAATAGATAGCGCTCTATCGGAAAGTTCAATTTTGACTCAATAGATGGCGCTCTTTTGGGGAGTTCAATTTCGACTCAATAGATGGCGGTCTTTTGGAGAGTTCAATTTCGACTCAATAGATGGCGCTCTTTTGAGAAGTTTAATTTCGACTCAATAGATGGCGCTCTTTTGGAAAGTTCAATTTCGATTCAATAAATGGCACTCTTCCGGTAAGTTCAATTTCGACTCAATAGATGGCGCTCTTTTAAAAAGTTCAATTCCGACTCAATAGATGGCGCTCTTTTGGAAAGTTCAATTTCGACTCTAGATGGCGCTCTTTCGGAGTTTATTTTTGACTCAATAGATGGCGCTCTTTTGGAAAGTTCAATTTCGACTCAATAGATGGCGCTCTTTTGGATAGTTCAATTTCGACTCAATAGATGGCGCTTTTGGAAAGTTCAATTTCGACTCAATAGATGGCACTCTTTCGGAGTTTATTTTTGACTCAATAGATGGCGCTCTTTTGGAAAGTTCAATTTCGACTCAATAGATGGTGCTCTTTTAGAAAGTTCAATTTTGACTCAATAGATGGCGCTCTTTTGGATAGTTCAATTTCGACTCAATAGATGGCGCTTTTGGAAAGTTCAATTTCGACTCAATAGATGGCGCTCTTTTGGAAAGTTTATTTTTTACTCAATAGATGGCGCTTTTGGAAAGTTCAATTTCGACTCAATAGATGGCGCTTTTGGAAAGTTCAATTTTGACTCAATAGATGGCGCTCTTTTGGGAAGTTCAATTTCGACTCAATAGATGGCGCTCTTTCATTAAGTTTATTTTTTACTCAATAGATGGCGCTTTTGGAAAGTTCAATTTCGACTCAATAGATGGCGCTCTTTCATTAAGTTTATTTTTTACTCAATAGATGGCGCTTTTGGAAAGTTCAATTTCGACTCAATAGATGGCGCTCTTTCATTAAGTTTATTGTTTACTCAATAGATGGCGCTTTCGGAAAGTTCAATTTCGACTCAATAGATGGCGCTCTTTCATTAAGTTTATTTTTTACTCAATAGATGGCGCTTTTGGAAAGTTCAATTTCGACTCAATAGATGGCGCTCTTTTGGAAAGTTTATTTTTTACTCAATAGATGGCGTTTTTGGAAAGTTCAATTTCGACTCAATAGATGGCGCTCTTTTGGAAAGTTTATTTTTTACTCAATAGATGGCGCTTTTGGAAAGTTCAATTTCGACTCAATAGATGGCGCTCTTTTGGAAAGTTTATTTTTTACTCAATAGATGGCGCTCTTTTGGAAAGTTCAATTTTTGACTCAATAATTGGCGCTCTTTCGGATAGTTCAATTTCGACTCAATAGATGGCGCTTGTTCGAAAATAACGCATCATTTTTTTTTTCATTCAAAAAAATACAGGTTCTCCCTTCCGTGTTTATCCTTCCGTGTATTAGAAAGTTTGCTGTTCTACGAGTGCTTGGATGTAGGCCTATGAGATTTTATTTTCTGTAATTTCTTAAAATTGACAAGAAAGAGAGCGTGGAGCTTGTAAGTAATATTATACCTTTGCCTGTGACTGTTTTTATACATTGTTTGATTATTGCAAATTTTGGGTATGTAGATCTTACTTTTTTTTTCCTTTGTACTTTGGCTTATGCTTTCGCGTCGTTATGACATCGCATATCATTAATCAGTCAGCATCAAAATCATCATCATCATCATCATCATCATCATCATCATCATCATCATCATCATCATCATCATCATCATCATCATCATCATCATCATCATCATCATCATCATCATCATCATCATCATCACCATCATCATCATATCATCATCATATCATCATCATATCATCATCATCATCATCATATCATCATCATCAATCATCATATCATCATCATCAATCATCATATCATCATCATCAATCATCATCAATCATCATCAATTGACATTATCATCATCTTCAATCACATATCAATCAACGGTATTATTGAGATGCAATTAACATCAATGGAGAATCATTCAACATCAATTGACTTAATTGACATCAATTGACATATCAGTCGACATCATCAAATATCAACGTCATCAACTTCGTCAATCAGGATCAATCAGTATAATTGAATATTGGTCGTTGTCAATCATTGCTATTTTAATCTTTTGCCGCAGTTATATATTGTAGCAAGATGAATGCTCTTTTTTTTCTTTTTCCTTTTTAATTTATGATATTTTTGATAGTTTACTTGATGTATTTGGTTAATCTTCGCAGCCAAATCTTCTAGCACAAAGCTAGAGCAAGTTGAAGGTGATGTTCTTGTAGAGACAAAGAGTTGTAGTCGCTGGTGCGAAAAACGTGTAGATGCAAGCGGAGACAACATGAATAAAGGAAAATGATTGCGGAAAGCGCCACTCACAGCCTAGATCCCCTTGGTGTTCCCGACTTTCAGCTCTGTCTTGCCATACCGAGAAATATTTGCGGAGGGGCTTTGGGGATCGGAGCACCCCATCAACCCTTCCCGCGAGTAGAATGGCATGATATGTCACGGCAACTTTGATGGCTGAATAGATTTTATGATGTGGAATTATGGATGTAGTCTCTGACGAGTCCTAATTTACTGATAAATCACTGACGGGCTTCATCTGGTCGGAATACACATGGTGAAGGTTTGTTGGCCTTTGCCAGAGTGCGCGTGGTGTAGAGATGATGATCATTGCTCAAGTCACAATATATGTCTTTTGGAAGGCAAAGGTGAAGACAGGTAAAAGTTTACCACCCCACAACTTTGATTCGGCAATCTTGGGCGATTTACTGGGAAGCTTTAATGCACAAACAACTACAACACTCACTGTATGAATCTTTAATCACTTTCCTTGGGTCCCCGCAGTTTCTCCCTTGCTGGTGCGGTACTTTTGTATGTGTGATTAATCTTTACAGTACAGAAGCACTCGCCAGAGACTAATCCCCAACTCCACATTAAAATTTATTCATCAGTCTAAGTTGCTGTGACCGGGCGTGCCCGACGACTCAATGGGAGGATTGATGGAGGGGCTCTGCCTCCCAACAAACATTGTTTTCACTTTATATACACGGCAAGATAGAGCTAAAATTCAGGAACACCGAATTGATTTTGGCTGAGAGTGGTGCTTTCCCTGATCTCTTATCCTCATTTTTGGTGATATCATTTGTGTCGGCAGATTATATGTTGTACTGACAACTACAACTTTTTTACCTCTACAAGAACATCATATTCAATTTGACCAAACTTAGTGTGTCCTTTACCATAAAGATTAACTGTACACATGCACTCAAGCTCACTCCCTAGACTGCCTTTATTTTTTAGATCTTTTCTCTCTTAGGTGGTCCTTGAAAACATCAGAATGGGTTCCAAAGGCGTGTTTGCATTGCTGTTCATTACAGTCCTGAATAGCAATCACCTTGCAAAGGTATCTGCTGCCACCTCTTCTGGGGCTGCGCTGAGTGAGACAGTAAATGGCGGCACGAAGACAGGAGAATGCGCATATGCTGACTCTCATGGAAAGCAGATTAAGGTTGGTCCCTCCCCCTCCCTCTTTCCTCTCCTATCTGGGGATTATATATCTTTGTGACCCAAAGAATTATATTCCTCAAAATTAAAAATACAATCCAAAATATATCTTTGTATTGTAATATATTCCAGTCATATTATGTATTGTATTTTGGTAATGTATTTGAAAATTCTAGGTATGTATTTAGGGACGTAATATTAGATACGTATTTTATATTACCAGTATATTCATGGGTTTTGAGAATGGATTTTTTGGTCTTTGGAGTATATTTTGGAATGTAGTTATTTCGGGTGTATTGTGTTTAAAAGAAATGTTTCTAGCTACTGCATTATTTTTATAGGTTTTGGAAACATTTTTCTGATTAGGCAATAGCTCTTTTTGTTTATTTGGACCATGTTTCCCGCTTTGGCAATGTAATTTGAGGGTTTGATAACATAGTTTTAGGCTCTGCAAATATATGTAAAGGGCATTTTAAGATAGTAAGGGTTGATTAAAATTGAATTGGGTGTAAAAATAGTTTTTTTGTGATATCTTTTAGGGTAAGTGATAGACCCATTCATTAAATAAATGATAATGGCTGCCAAAAAGCTTAGGGATTAATGTGTTTTGTCAACCCTTAGCTCAGAGTTTCTCAAGGCACTCACTTCTTATTCTGCTTAAAAAGTTCTTTTGAGAGTCACGGATGAATATTTGTTTAGCTAACACTCCAAAGAATGTGAATGTCTGTCTGTCTCTCCCATCCCTACTACTTTTTCTACAGATCAGTTACACAGAGTCTGCCTCAGGGGAAGTAACAATAACTTCTGGCAGTGGGTACACTGGAAATGGCAAAGAGGAACTCCGCAAGTGCCGAGAGGCGGCTGAACAGGCACAGAAGGAAGCAGAGAAGGCTGTTGAAGAACACATGAAATCCATCACTGACATGAACTCTGATATCAAGAAGCAGCACGAGAATTTGGAGAAAACTATGAGGGATCTTAATGCACAGGTGGGCGCTGGTGGGGGAGTAGGTCGGGTTGGTAGTGGGAATGTGCTGCTGATGCTGGCCGTCTTCCTCTCCTCATGGATGACACGATTTGTGTCCCTTTAAGAATGGGGTAGGGCCTCTATGAGAAGTGGCCTGCCTGCCTGTTCACTCGCCTGTCCACTGGCACTGCATGCAGAGTTGCACCATGGTATCGCAGGGCAATGAGGGGGCCTGCAATTTGCATTTTTTGATTGTGAAATTAACAAAAAAAAAATTAAGGTATCAGTCTCTTCTTTCTCCTATCTCCAATAAGAAATGGAAATATGATTGGAAATCGAAAAATTATTAATAGTAGAATTTTTTTATTCTTTTTATTTTTCATTTTAGAAGAAGAATAAAAAGCATAAAAATCAGGCCAGTAAGAAAGCTGATCAGAAACTCTCTGTTTATTTCATGCTTAGTCACTTATGCCTTCAGATTCCTTATAACTGAATGTATAATCAGTTGTTCATTATAAGAAGGTGTCACATAGAGATAAACAGAGAAAGATACAATGTGCCTCAATAATTGATTTGTCCATGAACATGATTTTAGATTAGGGTTGTTACATCATATAGTACCTCATTTGTGAAAGGGAGTGACAAGTGATCAAGAGCTTTAATCGTGGTTTTCTTACTCTTTTGCTGGTTAGGTTGTATGTCTCTTGTTATGTGGTATGACTGTGTATGAAACAGGGTTGTTCATATATATTCCAGTGTGATTGATAAGTTATATTTCCAGCTAACAAGCTTATATATCATTTATTAGCTTACTAGTTCTATTGTATTGGAATTTCACAATTGTAATCTCGAGAGTATTTGTATTTATATATTTATTTAGCCAAATTAGTTGTGATAACTTGAAATTAGCTGTTCTACAATGTAAACCAAAGAAAAATATTGTAGATACATGATTTTTTCTTCAGGCAGTGCCTGTTTTTTCCTTTTGAAAGGCAAGAAGACAGTAACAAAAGGCATCTTTTCCGGTGGCACTTAGGGTGTCGTGAAACGCGTCGCGACTCCAAAAACTGTCTCGTGATCAGAGGTGAGACAGGCCTCTAAGCTCCGCCTATTTCTGTGATGTAATGGGAATGATCGCGGTTGACAGCTTGCCATTTTACTGCACTGGTTATTTTTCCGACAGGTACATAGTATTTTGGAATATGATATCCAAGATGGCTTTTGATATCTTATGGTGGGTAGTGCGGTTTTATAGATATCCAATATAAGTACGAATATGCATAAAATATCCGAAGTAGGAGGATTGCATCTGGGAATCAATTAAAGTTAACTGTCTGCTCGATTCCTGTCGCGCAAGAGGTGTCGCGTTTCCCGTAACCACTAGAAAAGATGCCTAAAGTTTGGATAAGAAACCAAAGAAGGGTGCAAGGTATGTTGCAATACAGATTTTGTAAAGAGGAAAAAAACACATCAAAGGAAAAAACAATGTAAATAGATTTTCTAATACTGACATTTTTTTAACAAATTTCACAAAATGGAAGGTTCTCCTAATAGACTTCACATTTTGATATTTGGTAGACAAATCTTGCAGAAGAGGAGTTCACCTTTTTATATGGAAACATCAGACTCAAATCACCAGATACATTATATATAAGGCTTTTAATATTATCATCACTAAGGATGTAATTACACAAGAATTTACCTTTATTACCAATAGTTAAACTTCTTGCAAAGAAAAGAATTTAGCTTTATTTTCCATATGTTATTTCTCAGATGTCACAAAAACAAATGACCAACAAGATTTTGAGATTCATCATGCTACACAGCAAAATAATTGCTAAATATATTAATCCAAGTTAATTGCAGGAGTTCAATTTGAAGGTAGCAACAAACAAATTATTTAAAGCGAGGAAAGTAGGCAGAGTTTTTTTGAAAATCTTTTATCCTTTTGTGTGACAGATTCACCTTGTTTGTGCTATGAAGCCTGTGTTCACAATACCCTGAGCAGCTAACTTTTTAACAGCTATTAACTGTTACATATACAAATGATGCATGCACCTTCATATTAACCATTTTAAATTTTTTTATAGTGTTGTAATTGACAACCCTAGGTATTTAAGCTTCAAATTTTTTATACATTTAACATGTAAGATAATAATGGTATTCCTTGTAGTTTCCATGCCATTTTCTTATATTTAGAGTTTAATTATGAGAAATATGAAGTCTTACAATCTCGGAGAAACACACATTTCCCTTTTTTTTTTTTTTTTTTTTTTTAGATATTAAAAGTATCTCTTCAGCATATACCTGAGCAGCATATGAATGTGCTGTTGGATAGTTTTGCTTTTATCACTTACATTACACACTGCTTTTGTTATCTATTAAAGCTAGCTAACTTGTAAGTGCTTTCCATTGTTGGTGGGAACACATAATGATCTCTAGTTTTTAATGGCTCCACAAGAAGTCGACACCGAAGACTCAATTGATAGACCTCCAGAGCCTCACTTACTCTCAGCTTTCACTGAGTGTCTGGGATTTATTATTTTACTTTAAATATTAATAGTACTTTAGATGTGCAGCTCAGAAGAATATTTCTTCACATAGAGGAAAGGGAGCAGTATATGAGATAAGTAGTTTTCAGGAATTTCTTTTATTTTTAATGCCATTGACATTGATCCTGTTATTGATATTATTGACATTATGATTATCATTACAATGTTGTTAAAAATTTCTAATAGCAATGAAGAATTAAACGATATTTTTTAAAAATCAAGGAGAAGCGTATACAGCTGAGGTAGATTGGACTAATAACTAAGCACTTGTGGAATCATTAGTGTATGATTATGATTAGATACAAATGCATTAAAATGATATGATATTGCACCAATGCTTGTGGTACTGTCCTGTAGATAACATTGTAGCAAGCGCATGGTTCCATTCTCCCTGGGGTGTTAGCTTAGAGAGGGAATGGATGTAATATCCTTTCTTGTGAGTAAAGGAATTACATACGCAAATGTTATATCACTTATCATTTAGTGTAATCATCTGTTTTTCTTTTTTGGCGTAGTTTATATTTGTTTTCCTGCTTAGCATTTCTCCATCATTCTCTTCCATTTCTCTGTCTCCTTTCCTCTGTTTGTGTGCCCGCTCACACAGGAAATTTATTCACAGATGATTCTTTTATTTATTAAAGAAGATGCTGTTTAGTTTCAGGAAATTTATTCACAGACGATTCTTTAATTCATCAAAGAAGATGCTGTTTAGTTTCTGCATGCCTTGTCTCTTTGAAATATGTTTTTTGACTATACATGCCCCAAATGTTATTTCATGATTTTTTAATCATTTGTGTATTATTTATTTTCTTATCTTAATTTTTTTTCTATACAAAAGAAATTTCCTTGGATATGAAAGAGAAAATGCTGTATCCCCCCCCCTCCCAATTCTCTATCTCTCTCTCTCTCTCTCACTCTCCCTCTCTCTTTCTCTTTCTCTTTCTCTTTCTCGGCCTCTCTCTCTCTCATTCTCTCTCTCATTCTCCCTCTCCCTCTCATTCTCCCTCTCCTCTCATTCTCCCTCTCCCTCCCTCTCTCCCTTCCCTCCCTCTCCCTCCCTCTCTCCCTCTCTCCTCCCTCCCTCTCTCCCTCCCTCCCTCTCTCCCTCTCCCTCCTCCCTCCTCTCCCTCCCTCTCTCTCCCTCTCTCCTTCCCTCTCTCCCTCTCCTCCCTCTCTCTCCCTCTCCCTCCCTCTCTCCCTCTTCCTCCCTCTCCCCCTCCCTCCCTCTCTCTCCCTCTCTCCCTCTCCCTCCCTCTCTCTCCTCTCCCTCCCTTCCTTTCTCCCTCCCTCCCTCCTTCCCTCTCTCTCTCTCTCTCTCTCTCTCTCTCTCTCTCTCTCTCTCTCTCTCTCTCTCTCTCTCTCTCTCTCTCTCTCTCTCTCTCTCTCTCTCTCTCTCTCTCTCTC